>NC_056751.1:49782725-49872725 GCF_019279795.1 Protopterus annectens | reverse complement strand
AAAGTAGAAGAGAAAGTAAAAGATGTAGAAAGCACATTGTAGGATTATGTAACACATGGACAAAGCCATGAACTTATAAAATGAGACATAAGGAAGTTTTTGAATTGTGTAGTATTTAATGCAGAAGCCACAGAAATGGGGAGGTTATTCCAACTTTTAGCTATAGTGTGTGAAAATGGAGCTTTCCCTGCAGTGTTGTTGGCCGAGGAGATAGAGATGAGTGATTTGTTGGCAGAGTAGAGTGGACAATTTGCTATATAGTAAGTCAGCAATTGCCTTAGTGCTGGAGTTTTGTCAGGATGTTTTAGAACGTTATATGCAATGACTAGTTGGTGGAAAGTTAATAGCTGTGGGAGTTCGAGCCACTGAAGCTGCCTTAGAGGTATGCAATTATGGGTTCTAAAGGTGGAGTTGATAGTAAACTTGGCAATTTTGTTATAACAAATCTCAAGTTTGACAAGGTCAAGTTTTCTGACATGGGTCAGTATTGGTGTTGCATGCATTAACGTGGACAGAAGATGAGTTTGAGCTAGGGTGACCCGAGATTGAACTGACAGAAATTTTTTATGTCTATATAGGATACACATTTTTTGTGTACCTTTTTGATAGTTTGAGAGATATGGATGTCAAAGTGGAGGTTATTGTCTATTTCAATGCCAAAGAGTTTGGTATGGGGAGTGGGTGAAATGACAGTACCATTTTTGGAAGTGATAGAGAAGGAGAGAGGAGAGGTTTTTCATTTGTTAGGGGTAAATAGGAGTAATTTAGTTTTATTGGGATTTAGGATAAGTTGGATATTTGTGATCCAACTTTCCACTGAGGTAAAGGATTCCTGGGTGAGTTGTTATAGAGTGGTAAAAGATGGAGCTGAGCAGATTAGGGTTGAATCATCTGCATACTGTATGAGTGAGGCATTCAGGGTAGAAGTATGCAGATTGTTGGTGAAGATGGAAAAGAGAAGTGGACCCAATATAGAACCTTAAGGTACACCTATGGTGGTTGGAAGTAAAGGTGATAGTACACCCTGCCATTGGACAGTTTGTTGTCTGTCAGATATATAGTTTTTGAACCAGGCAATAGTGTCAGGGGCAAAGGATAAGAAGGTTAGTGTATCTATTAGTATGGAGTGAGAAACCATGTGGAATGCTTTAGAGAGGTCCAGGAATATAGCAGATACAAAATTGTTACTATTTCTATGTTGGTTAACCAGATTAGTAAAACAGAGAAGAGCGGTAGTTGTGCTGTGGTGTGGGTGGAAGCCCTGTTGTGTAGAGGAGAGGAGATTGTTTGTATTTAGGAAATGCATGACCTGAGAGTGAATACATTTCTCAAGTATCTTAGATAAAGGAGACAAAATGGCAACAGGGCAGTAATTTGAGAAATCATAGGAATTGCCAGCTTTATGAAGGGGAATAATGTATGAGATTTTCCACAGTTGAGGGATATAGGCTTCCTGTATGGAGCGGTTGATAAGGATTGAGACAGGGTAGGATAAGGTGTCAGCGGCTATTTTTAGGAAGTTAGCTGGTATACCATCCACTGCAAGAGTAGTGGGTTTACTTGGGAACTACCAGTCAGATGACCAAAAGTGTTTTCATTCTGCAAGCTATCCTAGAGGATATTTTAGATATTATTTGGGAAGTCTCTTAGTGAGACTAAGCATTCTGTATTCTGTCTTGGGACTGACAACAAGAAGAACCATTCACCACATCATCTGCTTTGCTCTATTAAGTAAGTAGAGAATGGTATAATTCTCTTAGATTCAGTCAGGAATATAGTGGAGCTTAGTTTAGATATTGTTTTTCTTTATTTGCCTGCATCTGTCCTTCAATGTCATATTAAATATTTCCTGTGATGTTGAACTCTGATGTCACTGTGAATAGATATTTAGTATTGTCTTGCTCTTTTATTATTTATTATTAAATATATTTAAACCTTTCATTGTGGCTGATCTTTGTAGAGATATTTAAGTTTTGAGTGTATTTGTATATTTATTTTTGACACTGTGTGGGCCACTCCTAATAGCTTTGCTCATGGTCAGACTGCCATGTGTATTAATATTAATTTCACTCAGTATATTAGGTACCCTTGTAAAGGCCTTAAGGTAGCTGGCAGTAGAGTCTGGTGGTGGTGGTAACTACCTTATAGTCTGGGCAGAAGAGGGCATAGCTAGTAAACCTGTGTCAGCCTTTCCCAGGTATGTGTGTGCGTGTGTGTGTGTGTGTGTGTGTGTGTGTGTGTGTGTGTGTGCATGTGTGTTTGTGTAAAATCATATGTTAAAGAATGTGTGAGTCAGCTACTTGGGCAGGGACATGAAGCACTGGTTGGACATAGAGAGTGTTGAAGGACTTGGCTTGAAATCCTGTCTAAGGACTCAACTCTATAGCTGTTCCAGTGGGGAGTCTTATTCAGGATCCGGAGAAAGAGAGGGAAACCAGCTCCCGGACTGACTGTGCTCCCTGTGTGCCCTTAATGGAAATTGTGCTTGATTGTGCTTGATGCAGAGAGCTGCATCTGGAGATACTGTATGTGTGTACCTGTTAACCTCTCATTGAACATTCCGCACAGGTGCCAGTGGTGAGGATTGAGGCTCCTTGATTACTGGCCCAGTGATGGGCCATCACATATTGGTTGGCAGTGGTGGGTTCACCACATCACATATTGGTGAACAGTGGTGTGGATATTGAACTCATGCCTGTAAGCAGTGGTCACTAAAGAACATGTTTGTACCCTCAAGCAGCCACATGGTAGACATTCTTTCTTTGCTGAATGTTCACAGCTCTGTAATGTCCAAAGACTTACACATTATTGCCAGACAAACTCCTGAAGTAGATAAGGAAAGCAAAGTGAATTCATGTGAGTCCCTATCCTGCAAGAAAGCAGTTCAGTAACATAGTACGTACAATCTTAAATCTCTATATATTGAATAAATAATATTAAGTACCTGAAGTTCTAATTTAGACAATTGCTAATATAAACAGAGGTAAGTTAAGGAGACACAAAGGGATACATAAGATTATGTGTACCAACAATTTATTGCAAAGGACATTGATTAATGGGTATTAACAAGCATACTTCTCAACTCTCCAGATATTTGGCAAATGTCAAGATTTTTGTCTCATATTTTTGGTTTGTTTGTTATAAAAAGTTGTGTTTTTTCTGGAAAATCACTGAAGATTGAAGTCACTAAATAATGGCATACATTTGAATTTCAGACTTCATATCATTCAGAAAAAGCATGCTGATGGGAATACTGTTATTACACCAACTTTCTAAGGTCATAAGAACAATATTTAAAATCTGTTCCTATTTTTGGACCTTTGTCCCTTCATTCTTTTAGGCTTTGTCCAGATTTCTTACCCTTATAAGTTGAGAGGTATATCAACAAGCTTTATCCTGTAGTCCTGGATTTTATTCCCTTTGTCTGCAGTGTGATGCTAGATAAATCACTTAATATAAGGGTGGTAGTAGATGTTTACCTTACAAACACAGAAATCAGAGATTGATTCTCACATGGGGTAATTGTTTAGGCTTAAAATGGCTAGTACTAACCTATGAACAGTGCTCCTGGGTCACCATCAAAAGCAGGCTCTTACTTTTAGTGTGTTTACCCTATTAAAAACATCATTAACAAATATATATATATATATATATATATATATATATATATATATGTGTGTGTGTGTGTGTGTGTTTGAAACAATATTTGGGCAGAAGATTTACTGAGGACTCTGCATCACAGTAGGAGAAGACTTGAAGGAGAGCCAGTTAGCAATCAGATATATGCTTGAGGCAGTTGAGAAAATAACTGCCAGAATCTTAGAAAACCAATGATATGAAAGCAGTTTAAAAAGATTGGGAACTACTAGACTAGGAAGAGGTAGGATCACATGGCCCTTAATGTGCCTGTGTAGTTGTCCTATTGTGAGACAGAAGAAGGAAATGACATAACAAGAATACAGTAAGCTCCATGAACAGGAGCAGTGGCATGTCTTTAGGAAGAAACTACAGGAAACTCAGAGCATACTTAACATTTGGAAAACTCTATGTGACATGAAAACCACAAACTGAATGTTTAGAAAACAAAAAGTGAACTTTATTTTCTGTCAAAGTTGTTAAACAAATATTTGGGAGGTGAAACTACAGAACCTTTTCTGAAATATGTTAAATAAAAACAGGTGTTTTTGATAAGGTTACCTAAACCACAACCAGCAGTGATTTATTGGAGACAGGAAAAGAAAATGACTGCCAGTGAGTGTGGTTGCAGGATGAAGTGTTTTGAAATGTTGTAGGTTACTTAGTGGAATATGTTAAGGATGTAGCTTTTATACTTGGTATATTTTGTATGTAACATTTTGTTTGTTTCACTAAGAAAATGTTTATATTGTGTAAATTTCTTAATTATACATTTATAATTTTATGTTTGTCCAATACTGAGTCCCAAAAATGCTGAAAAAAAGACCGAAAACATAGAACAGCAAATTCTCAAACATAACTTTTCTCCTTTAAAGTTGTTTTTTGCAGGGATTAAGCAAGCCTTCCTGTACTCCCTGATGTGAGGGGCAAGACCCCCTCCCCCGAAGTTATATATATCAGAACTCCAAGACTGCCATATGTCATGGAAAAGGGAATTTTCCAAGAAATGGCAATCTCAAACTTGGTATATGCAAATCTACATTTTCTGGCATTAAGTCTTGGCATTCTGGGACTGTCACTAACAAGGCTTGTCATTTCAAACCTTGTATCCATTTCTGTTTCTATTGATTTGTGAAGTGTATAGTATTAATTGCTCAAAAGCTGTTAATTAAAGAGAAGTTTTTTTTACATTTATTTATTTTGCCTTCCACTCTGTAGCAATTAAGATATTTTCTTACCTTTGTGACAGGTTGTTTCCCCACTGGCTGACCATAGACCCATTACCAACTGAAAGCAGCAAGAAGTCAGTCTGTCATCTAAAGAGAGTATGCATGTGATACTACACGTTTGGAATGTATATGGGAATACTGCCATAAAGACATATGTTGAGAACCTTATAGCACAAAATAGAGCGCCCTTCTGACGAACAGCATTATTTGGGATATATTTGTAGGTGCTGTTGGGTACAGCCATCTCTACATTTACATAGTACGTGAAATCAAAAAGCAGCAAAAGTGAATCTGGCTTTGTGGCACAGAGGAATAAAGCCCTGACTGTGACCTAAAAGTTGTGAGTTTAATTCCTGAGGTGGGAAGTTGGATGAGACGGGCAGGGTAGGTGATTGCCATGTAGCTTACATCAGTGCACTCACCTGGATGGGAGGGTTATTGTGACTCCTGTCCCTTGTGATGACCTGACACTACAGGGGAGTAAACTATTAGGGAGGCTGTGTAAAGGCCCAGGCTCACACAAGGTTGTAATTATAGCCTTTGCAGAGGTGTATTAAGGAATTGGTATGTCCCTGTGCTGTGATTCAAAAATTCGCAATACTACCAGAAGGTTGAGGTTAGACGTGCATAAGGAAAATTGCCCTAATGGCTGCCAGAATGATGGCTCCATGATTGTCTCTTGTGTCATGAGGAACAAGTGGGCATGGAACAGCTTCCACCCATGAAAAATGAGTGGGCTAATAGAGTGTGGGGAGATGATGGCCAGCAGGCAGTACGGAGCTAAATTATAAATGTAGCAAGATGATGTTAAGGTTTAGTAAGTGAGATAGGATTTATATGCATCAATTTAGGGACAGTAAGAGAGACAGGGAAACAAAAAGAGAAAATAAGGTCCGTTATAATGTTAGGGCATGTTAAATAGCAGTTTAGCTTGGGAGGGGATTTAAGACTATAAGCTTAGTAATGAAAGTCATCTTGAAGTCCTGGGTTTGAGTTACTTGATTTCCATGTATAACTTGTGTGCCTCTCAGCAAATCACTTAACCAGACAGTGCTCCTGAACAGGGACACTTGTGTCAGTGAGCATTCCCAGTTAAATAAATAGGGCATCTGTCATGAGCAGAGACTTTCTGAGGTTTATTTTGGAAAAGACAGGAGGGAAGATTTAAGAGCAAGTATAGCTGTTGGTCTTCATTGTGCCAAATGTGGAACTTTTCCACCACACAAAATGAAAGGTTGGCAGCATGTGAAATGCAAATCTTAAAAGAAAAGTGCATTTACAATATTTTTGATCAAAATGTAGGGATTAAAATGACTAAACTTAATTTCTAAATGTGAAATAGCCCTTTCTGTAAGAAATTTGGACTTTGTAGAACAGTCACTTATTTCCCTACATGAGTTGCTGCTAAGACATGTTTCTTCTCACATTTGATATATTTTAATTTATCTGTCCCTAAATTTCCAAAGCATTCTTTTTTGTTTCTGATGAAATATAAATCTTCACTTACACTTGTTTGCTTTGTATCTTTGACCATCTCCCTCTTTAGGCTGCACTATTATTTTCACCTTTTATTTGCTACTAGCCTCTTGGCTTGTTACCATTCTGGCTGCATCTGCTTCTTGTTATTCCTGTCCTTTAAGAACATTTTTATGTTGTATCATTGCTGTTTTGCTACTAGGGCTGTACAGTTCACTGATTATTAGTGATAATAGCTAAAGTAAGGTAAAGTCATATCTAGCATGTTCCTTACCTAGTTAGTTTGGTAACACATGAGAGCTTTGTGAGGATCAGGTTCTGGAATAATCTTTTTAGCAGTTTGCTGCTCTCTCAGCATCTCCAGTGGACTGAAGACCTGAAGACTTGACATAGTATGTATGAGGCCATAGTCTTCAGCACATTGCTACAACTCTTTAGACATTAATTCTGTACTATTGTCTGTAACCAGCTTGATGGAATACCAGATAACATAGTCTTGTCTCTGGCAATAATTTGCTGGCTGGTCATGGCTGGCACATGGAATATCTCAATGTCCCAAGAGTAATAGCTCACTACTACTGCATAGCTCTTTCATTCAGTCTTACACAAGTCAGGAGGTATTTTCTGCCAAAGGCCATGTCTTAAAGGAGTTGGTAGTAACAGTCTTCTCTTTTGGGATCATTTGTGTGATATTACAAAAATGGCACTTTGACACAGGCTTTGCAATGTCCATGTTTGTGTTGGGTCACAATATAGACATCTTGGCTCTTTCACAAAACGTAGCAAGGCTTGATATCCTTCATGTATTTGCTCTAACACTTTGGGATGTAGTGAAGAGGGTACAACAGTTCTGCCTTTATACAGTAGAAATCCATCATGCTCAGACTACTGTGTTCTGGCAATGTAGCAGTTGTACATCAGAAGATTTTTATATAGGTTCATAGGTTCATATGTCCAGTGGTTAGGTGATCCATCCCTTACATAGCTAGTGATACACAATCTACAATTTGGTATTTTGTCTCTACTTTTCTAACCGTTTCCTAGTCATTGGTCAGTTGCCATAATGCCCTCCAAAAGAGGCATAGGTAGAGTACAGCAAAGGAGCAGCTCCATAGGTGCAAACTTTTGGGGGGGAGGGGTCAGCAGATCTCATTCATTCTTCAGTGCATTATTGGCATTGAATGCCAGCATTGCAATTGCAGTCAGAAATGAAGCGCAGTAGGGCTCCATGTGTGGCATAAGTGGTACGAATAGTTTACAGGGTAAACTGCAGGACAAAGAGGAAATAGCTGGACTCTAAGGAGACTTCAGTTTAAAAGGACAGAAGAGCTTTGTTTTGTTTTCATAGGTTCATAGGTGTGTACTAGGCTAATGGCACTGGAACCTTTACAAGCCTAGCCCCCAAAAATTGCCCAGGCACCGTGCCACCCAATGTTAGTTTAAAGTGCCCCTATTCAATAGGGTAACTTGAAATGATCCCTGGAATGAACCTTCTGTTACCCATCTACTCATCTAGATTTCTCTTGAAGAGGGCCAGCGAGGTGCTCTGCTTAACATGAATGGGAAGCTTATTCCAGAGTATGGGCAGTCTTTGGGAGATGAACCTGTCCCTCCAGCATGTTCTGTTAATTGTGGTAATGAGGTTCTGATCTCTGCAGCATGTGGCGCGGGGGGACTGGGATTTCTTTAGGTGTAGGATTTCAAGTAGGGCTGGGTTAGACATGGCTTTGTAAGTCAAGCAGAGATCACCTCTAAGTAGATGATAAGAGACTGAGAACAGCTGATGTTTCTTGAGTCTGTCCATGTAGGACATGTGTTTAAGGCCTAGGATCCTTTTTGTGAGGTACTTTTGTGGCCTCTCCAGCTGTTGTAGGTGTCTGGTTAGGTACATGCCAAATGGGGTGTTATATTCGATGACTGGTCTAATGAGGGATTAGTAGAGAGGGATGATGACTTCTTTCTTCCTGGATGCGAAACCTTTGGTTATAAAATGTGCCACGTAGAAGGCCTTTCTGTTTTGCTTTGTACAACACTGGGCACAAGAATAACTAGCCACACTTCTGCTCTAAAAATAGACAGGAATGTCTTCTTTGACTTTGCCATTCAGTGGTGTCTGGATTTCTGTATAACAACTAGGCCATGATTAATTGCTTTCCAAGCATATGTATTGGTCTGCCACTGACATGTATTAGTCTCATTTGCAATATTTGGCATCTAGGCATAGCATTTTGTTCAAATTGAAGGAATTAATCAGAGGAACTAGTAGTTTGTGGTCATTCTGGAGGTGGAAACTCCCTAGCCACAACAGGCATCTTCTCACATGCCCACATACTGCAAAGCTATGTCCCTGAATCATGGCACACTGCAATAGCGATGCCTTTCCATAAGGGTGGCCCCAACACTGACCCAAGTAACTGCAGACTTATTAGCCTTAGGATTCTTGTTTGTAATGCTATGTAACACATCATCACTGACCTGATAAATCTTGGCATTAAAATTTGATCAGGTCAGATCTGTTGAGGGTAGGTCCCTACTTAAAGTTGTGAGCTTCTTTGAAAAGTTTGTGTTAATGATGGTGGATAGTGGTCACACCATTCATGCTGCCTACCTGGATCTAGCAAAAGCATTTTAATAATATACCACATAATGAGATTGTAAATAAGCTTGTGGCTTTAAACATTGGCCCTATATGGTAAGATGGATTGCTATCTGGCTCCATAATTGTATTTACAAACATACATATGATATAAGGAAGAGAAAAACTATTAACACCTTGTACAGGCATCTAAAACAACATCATAACCATGGTTTTAAATTTAGTGTTTTGGAAAAGGTGGAAAGAAACCCACAGGGGGTCCTTGGTCCATTCACCTGGAAAAACAGGAATTAATCTGGTAAATGAGGTTGGAGTCTTATAGGTATCCAGGTCTTAATGATGCAGTCAGTATAGCTTCTATTTTGAAACTAAAATCAATGGAAAGGTAGAAAATCTATTGTTTAGTAATTCTTTACATGTACATATGTAAAAGAAAAATATGTGGTTTAGAAAAATATTTTTTACTATTTTAATTTTTCTAACTGTTATTTGTTAAATAGGAACAGCTATTGTCATCACTGTCATATTGTTCATAGGTTCATAAGTTCATAGGATGATACTAGGCTATTGGCATGGAGGCCCTTATAAGCCTAGCTAAGAATTTCGCCCATGTTCCCTCAAAGTCATCCCCTGTTTCTCCTGTCCTGCAGGGACACAGGTGGGATCCCAGGGGTATATTTTCTGTTTCCCATCCAGTCGTCCAGGTTCCTCTTAAAGAGGGCTACAGAGGTACTCTGCTTGACATGGAGAGGGAGTTTATTCCACAGACTGGGGAGTCTTTGGGACACAAATCTATCCTGCCAACAAGTTCGATTAATGTCACAGACCAGGTTAAGGCCTTGCGTGTGGGTTGCGTGAGTGGAGTTTGTCTTACAGATATGCAGCAACTCCATCAAGGCTGGGTCTGAAATGACTTTGTATGCCAGACACATGTCACCTCTGAGCAGTCTGTATGAAACTGAGTAGAGGGACAGAGCTTTTAGCCTATCTGTATAGGATAGGTGTTTGAGACCCTGGACTTTCCTGGTCAGGAACCTCTGTGGTCTCTCCAACTGCTGCATGTGCTTGGCAAGGTACATGCCGAAAGGGGCATTGTACTTGAAGATGGGTCTGATAAGGGAGGAGTACAGGGATGTTATGACCTCCTTATTCCTGGATGAAATTCCCTTATTTATGAGGTGGGCCATGTAGAAGGTCTTCTGTACAACGGAGGCATCGTGGTGGTCAAAAGTCAGGTTGCTATCAACCTTGGTGCCCAACTCCCTCATGACTGGTTGCATGCTTAGTACATTGTTATCAATGTGACAATTACTGGGGATGACATTTTCCCCAAAGGGGATAATGATGCACTTCTTGGCATTTAGTTTGAGACCATGCTCCTGGCACCAGTCATTAGTTTGGGTAAGACCCTCTTGGAGGATGTTCACATCACTAGGGGAATTTAAGACAGTGCCAAGCTTGCAGTCATCTGTAAATGTGGTCAGCCACAGATCACTGGTTTTGGCTTGCACCTCAGAAAAGTATATCCGAAACAGTAGGGGCCTCAAGACTGATCCTTGGGGTACACCACTTGTTACGGGTCTATTACTAGAAGTAGCTTCCCCTACTTTGACTGAGTGGGTTCTATCAGTGAACCAGTTAGCTACCTATCTGGTAACATACATGTTGATGCCTAACTGGGAGAGTTTATCTATTATGCCTGAGTGGGGAATAGTGTCAAAGGCTTTGGCTAGGTCAAGGTAGGCGGTATGCACTGTCTTCCCCTCATCCATGGCTTTGGTGACTGATTAAAATGAGTCAACCAAGTTTAATAGGCATGATCTCCCTTTGACAAAACCAAATTGTATGGGGTCAGGTGTCTGGAGATTGCCAGTGCCCTTGTTTATAAAGTCCATGATAATGCATTCCATGTTCTTGCAGATCAGGCTAGTAAGGCTGATGGGCCTATAATTGCCTGGGTCAGTGGATGCTCCACCTTTGTGTAGAGGGATGACAGCGGCTGTCCTCCATTCAGCTGGGATGAAGCTGGTGCTCAGGGTTTGGTTGAATAGGGTGTCTAATGGAGTTGAGCACTCATGCCTGAGTTCATGTAGGAGGGATGTTATCGGGTCCCATGGAGACTGTATTTTTTACCTTTGAAAGGACATTAAGGATCTGCTCCCTGGTGATGAGGAAAGGGGAGCAGGTGCTGGGGATGTCCTGGTTTACTGATGAGGGGGGCATGGGGGTGAAGTTTTCACTGAACCTGTCTGCCAGCAGGTTGGCTATATCTATGGTGTTTGTGTATGTGATGTTATTGACCACCAGTTCAGAGCAGATTTGGGTGTTGCCTTTGATTATGGACATATGTGAAAAAGGACTTGTGATTGTCCTTGGCGGATGTGGCCAATTTGGACTCGAAGTTAGCCTTAGAGGATTTCAGCAGTGACCTTATTTGCTTGTTCAGACAAAGGAGATATTGCCTCCAACTTGGCACTTTGGTTGGTTGGTGCTGCTTTATATATATATATATATATATATATATATATATATATATATATATATATATATATATAAAATGATTTTTATGTTATTATTTTTTTGATTAGGGCAATATATGATTTGAAGTTTAAATCACATGATTGGTAATGGCTGTGAGGTCAAATGATTTCTTTATTATTTAAACTGGGAAACTCAATGTCCTGTGTATCTGAGCAAGTTTTAATGAATTGTAAAATGAAAGTGCTCATATTTTATTAAAGGCACTTGTTTTTGAGAGGTTTGTCTTTGAAGCTCTATCCTTGGCCTGGACTCATAAAATCCCGTCGAAGCTCTACTGCTCCATATGTAGCCTGCAGTGAAAGAGGAAGAAGAAGCCATCTTAGAAGAAGTAAGAATGGCACTAAGAAACTGAATTCAGGCAACGCTGCAAAGAGCTAAATTGCCCAGTGCCTTTTCTCAATTTGGCACCAGAAAAAGAGTCCTTTAAGATTTGGCTGGCACTCCTAACCTAAGAAGTCAGCCAGGTCCCATTGAGAAGCAAACAAAAAGACTGTTTATGCGTTTGAAACTGTAGCATGCAACATGCTACAACTGATACTACACACAGAGTGATGTACTTCCATACTGAGGTCCTGACATCCTGACAAATAAAAGTAGCATTGAAATTAATTTCTGTACCAGCATTCAGAAATCTTGGTACAGAAATGAATACTGGCACCACACTACCAATCAAATGGCATCTCCCAGTCAAGCCACCTAACACCTTACTGCCCTTTTGCCCCACCCTAGCTGTGCAGCTGAAGTCAGAGAAAGGAGATGAAATTAGGGGAGAAATGACTCCCAACGGTACGCATAGCATACCCCAGATGACTGGAGAATAAGCATTCAAGTGCCAGTATACAAGAACAAAGGGAACATTCACAACTGTGAGCAGTATAGAGGAAACAAACTCTTGTCACACTGCATGAAAGCCCTGGAGAAGGTGATTAATAAATAAATACACACAGTAGTAGAAATTAAAATGGGTGATGAGCAATATGGGTTCAGATAAAGATGCAGTACAACTGACCTGATATTTGCAGTGAGATTCCAGAAACACTGGTAGAATTAGTGCAGGCTATGTACAAGGACCCAATGAAATGAGCACAAACAGTGTTAGAACTCATATGAGGTTCCTAGTGGGAATGAGGGTTATTCAGGGTTCAGCAGTGAGCCCACTGCTGTTCATACTAATGATAGAGTACATTAGCAAACTGGTGAGTGTGTGTGTGTGTGTGTGTGTGTGTGTGTGTGTGTGTGTGTGTGTGTGTGTGTGTGTGTGTGTGTGTGTGTGTGTGTGTGTGTGTGTGTGTGTGTGTGTGTGTGTGTGTGTGTGTGTGTGTGTGTGTGTGTGCAGTTGGGGGGCTGCTGACAGATCAATATAGTTGGTGTATGCAGACAGTGTGGTATGACATGTAGACTCTGAACATGAACTTCAGAACTGACTACAGAGAAAGCATTTGTCATGGCAGCAGATTGGGAAAGTCAGGAGAAGCTGAAAATTTAGACAGAAGGGAAATAGTTGAACAGGTTATTGCTTCAGGTATCTAAGAGGGGTGGTTGAAGACAAGTGAAGTCTGAATGAAGAGGTGCAAGCTAGAATTAGAGGGGCTGCAACCAACTGACACAGAGTGTCAGGTGTCGTGTGTAGTAGAAGAATAGCAAAGAAGCTGAAGAGTAAGGTGGACAAAACAAAGGTGTGACCAGTACTTTTGTATGTGTACAGAAACATGGGCAGTAAAGTCATAACAGTCAAGGAAGCTAGAGTTAATGAAGATAAAGTGCCTGAAATTGATGGTAGGATGTACACTATGGCACAGGCAAAGAACTGCGTGGCAGCTAACGGAATGATGACATTAGAGCAGACGCCAAAGTAGCTCCAATTGCAGGGAAGGCCAAAGAGAACAGATTATGGTGGTTGAAGCACATGTGCAGGAATGCAGAAGATGATTTGAGATAGACAGGGAGATAGCAAAAAGAAATGAAGATATCCAGCAAAGAGATGAAGGATGGATTATGTGAGAGAAGACCTGTGACAGTCAGGCATGATTGTTGAAGAAGCCAGATCAATGGCACTTAATCAAGGGAGATGCTGAAACAACAAACCAAGCCCATGTAGAAAATGGGAAAAAGGAGGTGGAGGAGGATGGCAATAATGATGCTGACTACTGCAGCAATAACACCCCATTATCAAATGATTTGTTGTGTTTTTCTGCTTTTCCTGGTTAGGGGTTGCCACAGCAGAACTCCAGTCTGCTAATGATTGGCAGTGGATTTTTATGTGCCGAGTTGCCGGCCCTGATGCACAACCTTCAACAAAGGTACACCCATTTATGCATGTCTCCACACAGAAGACGCTCTAGCTGAGAATCGAACAGGACAACGTCTTACTATGAGGCGACAACGCTACCACATCAAATGATTACTGCAGCAATAACACCCCATTATCAAATGATTACTGCAGCAATAACACCCCATTATCTAATGATTACTGCAGCAATAACACCCCATTATCAAATGATTACTGCAGCAATAACACCCCATTATCAACTGATTGCTGCAGCAATAACACCCCATCATCAAATGATTAGTGCAGCAATAACACCCCATTATCAAATGATTACTGCAGCAATAATACCCCATTATCAAATGATTACTGCAACAATAACACCCCATTTTCAAATGATTACTGCAGCAATAACACCCCATTTTCAAATGATTACTGCAGCAATAGCACCCCATTATCAAATGATTACGGCAGCAATAACACCCCATTATCAAATGATTAGTGCAGCAATAATACCCCATAATCAAATGATTACTGCATCGATAACACCCCATTATCAAATGATACAGTCATTGGGATTTGGCTACCTGGGTTGATGGCTCCCTGGATTTTGATCACCATGTAGCAACAATAGTTAGAAAATCTTTCTACATCTCACAACTAATCACCAATGGCATTTCTTCTAAAATCAAAGAAGTTATTCCCCCACAAACTCTGCCCTGGTTAGATCCATTATTGAACATACCGTACACCATGGTATGTGTCTCACTAGACATATAAAAAACCCCCTGAAAAATCATAGAGGTTGCAAATGAAAAGTATCTCGGTCCTCAAAATCAGGAGAGGATGGAATCCCTTTGCCTGTACTCCATGTCATATGGAGTCTTTGGAGGAGACCTTTGCCTTGCTTACTGTGCCCTCAGGAATCCTACTAACCATAATCTCCTTTTTCTTGATAAGTCAAATAATGTGGCCTACACTTGAACAAGAAACCTCAATCTTTACTAGGAAATAAATAAAACTGAATAGAGGAATAGATTATTCACCCATCACCTCCAATTGCTCTAGAATAGTCTTTCCTTACATGTCAGTCAGTGTGATTCCCTGTCAGCATTCAAACACAGCTTAGACAACTAGACAGGCACCCTAAAATTCACTCCAGGACTTAAAGACCTTGCCCTCATTGAAAAGGTTAGTAGTGCCTGAGGGTGGTTATTGGTAAGACACATGTTGGCTCTGCTCTACTAACCTTTTATTCTCTATGACTTCAAAGGCTCTCTTTTTCTTTTTGTGAACATCTCTGTTCAGTATTGACTAACATTCTAGAGAAATATGTAACAGGTTTCAAAACTTGTCTTTTCATCTAAAGTAAAACAGCACCTTGATCATAGCTACTAAAAACAGCACTTACAACTGTAGGTTTCATAACATTGGAGTAGGCAAGCACTGGAACAAACATTAGCATTTGTTTAATGTTGTTGAAAGCTTGGGCTTGAACATTCCCTCATACCAAAGTACAGCTATCTTTAGCAAATGTGCCAATGAACATAGCACAATAGACAGAGCTGGTGAAAATTTGCCCAATAAATTTATCATGCCCGTGGTCTGACTTAGCTCAGGTGCACAGCTTGGACTCCTTGGTTCAGCTTTTGCTCTCACATTACCTGAATCCAGTCTGATTCCACTAGCACTAGTGTGTGATCGCTTGAATCTCAGACTTTCTAAAACAGGTTTTTGTTTCTGTTCAGTTTCAGACTTGAGTTTTTAATGGATTGGAGGACTGCCTTCAATCTCATGTCATACATTTCTTTATCAGGACCAGACATCAGTAAATCATTCATGGCAACAACATCACCATATTTGTGCTCTTTCGATACATTTCCCATCTCAGACTGAAATATTTTAAACTAAAAGGTAGTCTTCTAAAAAAAAAAAATCATCCAATTGGCGTAATGAAGGTTACCTTGTACTGTATTGCTCTAGGAGTGTTTTGCAAAACCCACATGAAGTGCCTACTGTGGGAAGCATTCTAGCACCAACCAGTTTAGGTGCAATATCCTCTAGGGTTGGTAGTATACATTTCCCTCTCATAACTAAAGTATTGAACATGTTATGGTAACACAACATATTCATACACTGCTATACTTTAGTTTCTGGAACAATCAGTGCACACTTAATTAAGGTTTCAATCACACCAAGGGATTCAATGCACTTACCTTCTGCCTCCACTTTGGACATTATTGGAAATTATGCTTCTAGGTATGGTCAAGGCATACGGGACAGTGTCTGGCTTTAATTTTATTTTTACTGGTTAACCGGCCAACTTCACCAAACACATCTGCATTAATTTCATTTATTGTGGCAATCAGCCTTGCTTGAACTGTCAGACTTGTATTGAGCAGATAGTTTCTGTATAGGACTTCCATCACACAACTTGAGAGTTAATTCTTGTGTCCCTTTCACTTACACATTGCTAGAAATCGACTAATGCTCCTGAGTTTGCCTGCAGGGTTATGTGTTTCCATTTTTGCTTCGCACAACAGTGGACAATTCTGTGAGTAGTTAGCACATAATATTATAGTAACACTGGCCCCTGCATCAGTCTTAAGAGTTATTTTGGGCAACATGAATTGGGAATTCTACTTGCCAGTCTAATTCACTAGGTTTCTCTACACATGCTTAAGGTGAAATTGCTTGAGTGCCAGTAGCATGCAAAAAAAAAAAAAAAAAAACCCCACCCCCCCAAAAAAAATGACAAATGGCATAAGACCGAACACTGTTTCTCATAGAAAATCATTGTTGGTGTAGTTTCTAATGATGCACTAGCAATTACTTACTTGTTTAGGGAAATTTCTCCCTTCTTCAAGTTGGTGCGACTGTTGAAATGGTATATATAAGTCAGGGGTAGAGGTATGCAACCTGCAAAATAACACTTAAAATGGATCTGTTCGCCCTTCTGAATTTCGGGCATTTTTTGGCCTTTTAGCTCATCAGCTTCTAAGAAGTCAATGTTTCATAGTAAAACCATTTCAATGTTTAGCATAGCAATTGCTGAACCCAGGAAAATGCCTTATGAACACTTTGCTCACTTCTGTTCTCAGTGACTACTTCTTTCACTGGCTTTGATTCCAGACAACAGCAAATGTCCCATCTTGTTGCATTTCTTACATCTTTGCTCTTACTTAGCATGTAAATGGTTGCATTGAGTGTATCTGTCAAGCTTGCATTCACTCTGCTTCTTGTGCACATGTTTAATCTGGCCAGTATCATGTGTTCTGCTAAATTTGCAATGTTCTTTGCATTTCATCTCACACACATCATTTGCAGTATTCATATTAGCCTCTGTAACAATCTGCATTGCTTTTTTTCCAAAGCTAAATTCACTTCTAGCTGTAACTTTAGAGACACTCCAGTATCATCCAGTCTAATCACAGTTCTGTTTCTCATTTCTTCATCTTTTATTGGTCAAACCCACCATTTTCAGACGGATCATATAAGCACCTGACAAAAGCTTCAATAGTCTCTCTAGCTTGAACACGTCAGAGAAGGCATGCCCTTTCATTTATAACATTTCTTTTTTGCACAGAATTGTCAGTGATCTTACTTATTTCTGGCCCGTATACAACGTAATAACTTTCTGTAAAATGTAAGTGAACTGTAAATAGCTTCCACTTTGTTCACAGCGTGAAAGGAAGGTTTCCTGCATTTCTTCACTTTCTTTATCCAGTTTGGCTCCAGTATGAAAATGTGTAAATCTCTGTATCTATGATGGCCAGCTAAACGGCTTCAAAAAGCTGAATGGTTCTGTGGGTTAAATTTGACCTTTTTCATAAATGTTCTATTATTTCTGACTAAAATGCTAACATCCAGTGAAATAACTATTGTGTGAGGTAAAGCAGCTATTTTCATTATAAAACAGTTTACTCTGAACCCTTAAGACATTCACTGAAATGCTTGGCATAGTTTTCTTGTCTGAATGGCATTTTCAATCATTTTATGTGAAAAAGATTTCACTTTTAATACCATGTCATGATGTGTACCAATGGCTATCCAGACATCTTGTTTAGCAATGTTATGAATGCTATCAGACTTCAGCATTTTGAAATAAAATAGCAACATTAATAACTCACAAACAGATAACATAGTAGAAACACAGTCTCATCTCACAATTCCAGTGTATGCCAAATGGCATGCCAAATTCAGTACATTAATGGACTGCTTAGTTCTTAAAGACACAGTAATATATCACATATCCACGGTGTATAGACACACATTAAAGCTGCACAGACTTATTATCATCAGTGATTTCATTATTTGTGATGTCTTTCAGAAGTTAGTGGCAAAAATAACTGCTTTGTCACATTCAATTAAGTCCCACGTCTTTCGCGTGACCAGATAATTGTCAAAATTCTTCACAAACAATCAACAAAGCCTTTAAAAGTCAATTATATTTTTTATTTTAAAGTGCTGTTTTAATAACCTTAAACTCACTCGTATCCTGGGTTACACTAGTCGTTGTATGCATTGCCAGATTACTAGCTGTCATTATCTGTCGAAGAAGGTATCAGTGGTAATATATATTATACTTCCCACATCATGTATACAGCAGTGATGGGGTATACCATCAAATATTATCCAATAATTTCCTGCATTGTCTAACAGTAGCTGTATACTCCAGCCTAGTATTATTGACTTCTTCCAGCATTCTGCATGTACTAACCCAATATCCCCTAGTAGTAAAATCCTCTTACTTTGCAGCATCTTCACCCACTGAAATCGTTTCACCTAGCTGTTCCTTCAGGGTGCCTTGCTACTCAAGATTCCTTTCCATACACGTATATACCAGGAAATGTGTTTTCTAACTTTTCACTTATTTGCAAACACTTGTTTTAACAGTATATATATTTTAGTAAGCATACTAGCAGATATTCATTCACTCATTCATTAACCAGTGCCCAATTACTCTATTTAGGGTCAATGGTGAACCAGAGACTATCCTGCATTCAGTATGTAAAAGACAGAGAGCTAATGTTGGATAGGATGTCAGTCCATAACAGGATGCACATACATTCACAAGCACAACATGTACACACACACACACACACACACACACACACACACACACACACACACACACACACACACACACACACACACAGGCAATTTAGAGGACCACCAAGGATACAGGAAGAAATGTGAGCTTCCAACACAAAAAAGCTTATCTGGATGCAAGGAGGACAGGCAGACCCCACACAGAAGGTAGCCCTGCAATAACTAGACTGCTAAACTAGTCTCAGTGTCAGTGTGCCACTTAAGGACACCACCTTAAGGACAGACATTATAAGTGGTTACAAAGGAATTATGGGGAGAAACATAACACGAAAAAATACTGTGTCAGCATATATGAGAAAAATAAATCCATTTAACAAACATCCCTCATTGTGTGCAATGCCCTTATCCAGTACTTAGTTCCTAAAAGCATGCATAGATTCTTATTAGCCATGCTATCCATGTATGTTGTTGCCAGGAAGGCTGTTATTCTGCCTTGCAGCTCTCCAGCAACTGGAACTCTGGATTTTCATTGTCTAGGACAGTTATAAAAGTAACCTATCTAGAGCTATCTAAAGAAGCAGCTACCATTAACAGACAGCATTTTGTTTCCCCATTACCAATTATTTTGAACTTAAAATTTAAAGATTTTAACGGTAGGAATTTACTAAATCAGTGTTTAAATTACTGCTATAATAAGCCATAGACTGCTTAGTTGTACAGTATTTTCTCTTATTATGTCCTTCCTAATCCTTCCTCTACTACCACTACCTTCTCCAATCCTATGGGTGCTTATTCTTGCTATGAAAAACAATATACTTGTAAGGAAAGAATACTTTGATTGCTGTAGAAAATGACTTTGTATGTGGTGAACAACAAATTAAAAATTGAGGCAACGGTAACACTATTGTAGGGCTCACTCAAAGAGTTTAATTAAAGGCAAAGCCTACTGCACTGATGACTTCACAGACAGTTAACCCTATGTTTTTCTTATATAATTATTCATTACTTTATGATTTATTCTTTGTGTCACTATAATTGTCTGAATTATTGGAAGGCACTAGGCATTGACCCCAGCTTTATAGCAAATTTAGCTGCCTGCCTTTGCCATTGCTAGAATAACAGGATGTAATATATAAGGTACTGGGCAAGGTGCAGGGTAGATCACATGGCAGGAAATCAATACCAATGGACCAAGATGTGGTTCTATATGAATACAAGTTTAATTTGATTGAATTTTTTAAACTTTTTTGGGGGAGGACGTAACTATTGGAAGAGCATTCATCTATACTTCATCTGTCTGCATCATACTGTGGTGAGCACTCAATAGGCTACATGAATCCAAAATGAGACAGCAGTTTTAGTTTAATGTATGTGCAAAAGGAACTGCTGATGTCTGAAGAGCCATAGGAGTTTTAAGCCGAGCACAACTGAAACACTGCAAAAAAAGGAGAAGCAGAGGTATACAAGTCTAGTTTGGGAAGTTGTGGTTGACTTGGTCAGAGACAGTGGTGACAAGAAGGGACTATTATTATAGTAATGACTGCAAAAACTGTAGTGACTAAAGTCACAGCAGGGCTCGCACTGTCAAATGCAGCAAAGCTATAAAAACCTCTTGCCATAGGTTTCATAGTTATATAGTTTCATAGTATAGTACTAGGCTATCTGCCCTGGGGCATTTGTAAGCCTAGCTATAGTGATGTGGGTTTTGCCACCCCATGACATGGTACAAAAAATGTACAGAATAAATTTAGAATACTGTGCCTCTGTCTAGTAGTGACACAATGAAGGTCCCCTTATATAATAGAATTAGTTTACTGTGCCCCTGTCTAGCAGTGACAAAGATGTGACCCTGGGGTAACTACGATCTCCCATCCACTCATCAAGATTTCTCTTGAAGAGAGTCAGTGAGAGCTCTGCCTAATACTGAACTGGGATCTTGTTCCAAAGCATGGGAAGCCTCTGGGTTATGAATCTATCCCTCCAGCATGTCCTATTCATACTTGTGCGAGGTTTAAGTCTTTAGCTCTTGTGGTCCTGATGGATTTGGGAGATCATTGTGGAGCAGGAGATCTGATTGGGAGCAGTATTTGGAGGTCTTCTTGTGAGCAGAGAATACACTGGGAGCAGGAGACCGAGCTGCTGTCTGGGTGAACTACTTTGTGGTCTCCAGATGTGGACTCTCTTGGTGTTGAAGTTGACTGCAAATGTGGGTGGATACTCATGCTGAGGTCTGGACCAGGTACATACCAAATGGTACATACATATGTATGGTGGGATTGAATAATCTCATTGTATGGGGGTGTGTGATAGATGAGGATTGAATCACTTTGTTCTTTCTGGGATGATGAGCAAAGTGAGGTGTGTTGAGTTGGTCGTTGTCAACTGGGGTCTTTTTTCTGGGTGGTTTTTCCTACTGGGTGGTGTGTCTAGGTGGGTGATTTTTGTTGGTGACTTTGTTTCTTTGTTGTTTTTTTTTGGCATTTTTGGCATTTTGGGCAGGGCCTTTTGTCCGGTGTTGTTTTGCCGTTTTTTGGAGGTATGTTGTTGCGTGTGTGTTTCTGCTGGTGTATTTTTTATTGTCTATGTTTTGTGGTGATGTTTGATTTGACAACCACATCAGCTTCACATCTGGTCAGACATTGCTGCCAAGATTTTGCCCAACAACCACTCCTCCCTGACTTTGACATGGACCACAAGGGGGTGATTTGGACTTGGCTCCAGCTGTTGACTATTGTGTTTGTTTTTTAGTGAGTGATTTTTTCCAGTTTTTTTAACTTGTTGGGTTTACTTTATGGCCCTTTTTGCCCCCATCTGTTTATCTAAGGGGTGTGAAGCAGGTATGTATTTTAAGCTGAGCCCTAGTCCATGTATTGCTGTGCTGTTTGGTGTGGGTCAGCCTTATGTAAAGTCCTGCCCTGCTAAATCAAAAGCTCTGCTGGGTGAAAAGGCTGTAGTGGTCAAAAAGAAAGGATGTGCCCTTTACAAAGCCGAACTGGGTGGGTGGGTCAGTATGTCCCCTTGTCCTGTGTCTGTCCATTTCTTGTAGAGTCTCTGGTGTGTTCCATGGTGTTGCTTGGCTGTTTGGCTGGGAGTGGGCCCCCTAGGGTCTGTAGGAGCACCCAGGTTGTCGCTGTTGTTCAGGTTCATATCCCAGTGGTTCAGTAGTTAGTTTACATTGTTTTATTTTTTTCCTATTTTTTAGGATTTTTTGATTATGTTTTTATTTATTTGTTTGATTTTGTTTCCTCTTTGTGAGTTAGTAGTTTTAGTTTAGTTAAGCACTGGGGATTTTTTACTTTACCACTACTAAACTGTTTACCAGTCCTGTAACTACAAAAGCACCAGAGACTTTGTAAGTTGAGAACTGAGAGTTATTTTTTCATTGCATGAGAAGAAAGTTTGAATTTTTTCTTAGACAGTCAAAGTAGGAATGTGTAGTGATAATAGTAGATTGCTTGCTTCTTCCTGTCTCAATTTCCCTTACAGATTAGCTTCTAACTGGTACAGCTGTTTGGCATGCAAAAAGTTATTCACATTCTGATGGTGTTAGTAATACTGTAAAACATTTAACTAGTCTCCCTCTCCATAACTGCCCATGTGATGACCCAGGTCTGTTAACAAACCAAACCATACCTCTCAACCTCTTAGAGCAAGAAATCTGAACAAAGCTGTAAATAAAATAAAAATGGGACAAAGGCCCAAAAATAGTGACACTTTTTAAATATTGCTCTTACAAACTTAGAAAGTTGATAGAATAACAGTTTTTGCATTAGCATGAAGTTATGAAGGGTATGAAGTCTGAAACTCAAATGTCTGTCATTATTTTCTAACTACAATCTTTATTAATTTGCCACTAATTTGCAGAAAACCACAATTTTATGAAAAACTGAAGAAAAATATGAGGCGAAAATCTGGACATTCTGTGAAAATCTGTACAGTTGAGAGGTATGAACCAAGCTCAATGTTTTTTTCCAAAGCAAACACTTCACTGTATTTATCCAAACCAGGGTAAGGCACAAATCAAAATTCTCAGTTATATGATTTTAATGCCATTAAGGCATGGGGAGATATGACAAGATTTAAGATCTAATACATTTGCAAATGTCGCATAGAAATACATAGAAATCTACCATAGCATATTAAGACAAATTCATGTAATGTTACATGTTCTATGCTTTTGGTGACACAGTGGGACTGAAAAACTGGTACAGGGTAACCATGCTATCAACAACTTCAGATACCAGTAAAAAAAAAAAACACGTTACATTCAGCTTAAAATAACTGTGTTGCTGCTACTGCACATAACCGGCCCCCTGCCTAACTCTTCACTTCCCTAATGCTGTACTTCCCTACTCAGTACTGCCTTGTTTGGTTGCTTTTGTTTTCTCATTTTAAATTCCTTCCAGCTGAGTTACAGCAATGTAACATTTCTAAAAAAGTTCTGACTGTGATACAAAAAAAAATAATTTAAGTAATTTTACCAGACACATGTAAACTGAGATATTTTGTTTTGCTTGCAAGAACTTTAGAAACATGCAACTTAATAAATTTAAACATTCTTGTAGGAAAACCAGAAAGAAAGAAAGAAAGAAAAGGCAACTCTTCTTTTTCTGACGTATTTTTTGTTATACTATCCTTTGTATGAATGTATACAATACTCATTTGCAAAAGAAAATATTTAACAAATCAGTGTCTGTGAAAGCAAAGCTGTATTAGTACATAATCTGAACGCCAAGTATATGCTAAACTTTATCGGTTGCAGAAAGGCATCTGCAGCAACATCCCTATGGCATGGACACACAGTGGATCCAATGCAGTAACAGCAGTTTGCAGGAAACTGCTTATTGACTTGAGCTGGTATTCATAAATGAGTCACACATTGAGTAGGGTCCCTTCATAGCATGTTATCTGAATGAGCATGTTATACCTACTAGACAACTTTGCATTATGTAAACCAGAACAACTTAAAATAGTACATGCAAACGAAAGTATATGCAACATAAAACTGTATATCATAAGCAGTGCATACATGCAAATCAAAAGATGCCAGAATTCCATAGTACACACTGATTTGTTTTAGTAGATGGGGTAAAAAACAAGCATTGTAATGGATATGATAGCTTTTAACATGGTGCAGCTGGCAGTGATGTAGGATGAGAATGCAATGGGAACTCAAGCTGAACATCATGCCAAGATGGATCACAAAACTGTGAGACACAGCTTTGCTAGTTTGTGTTACTAACAGCTACTTTACATGATGTGGAACAGGCAAGCCCAACCACCAACACATACGTGACTTATGGAGCTGACCCCATCTAGTCTGAAGAGATAACCCATCTTACTGAGACAAAGGTACTACAGCATGCTGTTTTCTGGCAAAAGGACTAACTTATCAGTCTAACTACAGTGCTCTAAGCATCTTTCAAGCACTTGCCTCCTGAAAATGCTTCAGAGTATTAGGGAATGTGTAACATTGGTTAATACCCTAGGAACATTTCACCCCTATAAAAGCATTACAAAGGGTTTATTTTTCTACTGATGGCATTAGGCTCAGGACAGTTCAGCAATACTTGCATTTTGATCCATTGAAGACGCACAGGATAATTCATCCTGTGAGCTGCCAGCTCATATATTATTCAGATAACATCATTATAAGTCTGCTCAAGACACAGTGGAAGTGCTCATATGCATATATCAGACAGATAACAGACTTTGTAAGCTGTTCTTCCAGAGGTCAACGATACGTGGCAATACCTATTTTACCCCAATCTCCCACAAAGTAATAAAGTAATTTCAGCACATTGCAATCATCTGACTCTTCAGTCACTTGTGTCAGCATTAAAAATGTTCAATATTCGGAACATTTCTACAGTAGGGCTAGCCATCTGGTGGTGTAAACCTTGGCTCTAGATGATTGATTGAAGTGACACCCCAACCCCATTTGCAAAAATGGGAAAGAGGGGTTGTGGATGGATGGATTTATGGATGGATGGATGGATGGAGTCTGAACATTTGACTAATTAGAATGTTTTATATATATAAAGATGTGTTTGTGTGCATATACGGATATGAGTTTATATATATATATATATATCTATATCTATCTATATATATATATATATATATATATATATATATATATATATATATATATATACATATACATATATATTATATATATATTTTATATATATATATATATATATATATATATATATATATATATATATATATATATATATATATATATGTATATATATATATACATATATATTATATATATATTTTATATATATATATATATATATATATATATATATATATATATATATATATATGAGTGTATTATCAAACATTGACTTGCAGAAACATCAACACTTATTCACTCAACTTCTGCAAGTCAAAATTAACTTTATCAAAGAAAACAAATGTTCAAAATTCAGCTGCTTGCAAAAGTAAAACATTTTTCATTTTTTAGCTGGTGAAGTTAAAAGCATCCAAACAGTAACCCTGGACAAACTTTGCCTGAATAAGAGGTACTACTAGAGAAAGGGTATTTCATAAGATACTGTGTAAGGCTGGGGTTAGCTTCACCCGCTCCAACTTACTCATCTACCCTTAACCCAGCCCTACACATCACCTTATGAAAAAGCCTTCCCCAGCAGTAACATTGCATAAGACACTAAGCCACACTTCCCATACAGTAGCACACACACACAGCATACAGAACCACTTACCTTTACTCAAAGCACATCCCATGTAAAAAGTTGTCATTACCTTATTCAGTATGCTCTGCACTTGATAAAAACAAAGTTTAGTGAAAAAAAAAACACATTAGTGTTCTGTTGACCAAGTCTATAGTCAACAGAATGAACTTTGAACCTATATTAATATATATATATATATATATATATATATATATATATATTTATATAAATATATATATGTATGTAAATATAGACACATATACATATATATATATATATATATATATATATATATATATATATATTTATATATAAATATACACACACACACACACACACACACACACACACACACACACACACACACACACGCGCGCGCGCACAATGGCTGTTTCACTTATAAAAATGCCATTTTGATGTACTGTATAAACACACCAGATATTATGGGAAGAAGTTGGTGGTACGTATATGCAGCATTTTATACTTATAGAAACTTGGAATGACATACTCTAATTTGATTGCCTACAAAATGCAGTTAAAAGATGGCCTAGAAGCTCAAAATATCAGAGATGTTTGCCCCTCTCAGAGGCGGATTTTGAGAATAAGAGTGGAGACTGTTAGTGGACCCTGACAAGATCAAACTGTAGAAAATACCAAAACAAAGCATAACAATGCTGAGGTGGTTCTAAGTGCATATATATTATCAAATCCAATAAAACATCACACAATGAACACAAGGAATAAGAAGGCAATCATAACTATAAAAATAACTCTCTAAGCCTCTTTTAACATTGGAATGGATAGAGACTTCATCAGATTGAAAATTGTATCTAGCACAATCCTTCGTTTTCCAAATATTTACAATGGAAGTCTGTTCTGCCATCCCTAACCAAATACAAATGGCAGATTGTGTTAGACGCAACAAACTATTATAGCTTGAACACTTCTTCTAATTTCAAGTGTCATATAAAAAAGTTGAGAAGTACTGTTTTAGTCATGTGATTTTTTTTATGACCAATCATGAGTGTTACTTGCATATTTAAATGGATGAGTGCATTACATTTTCAGTCTAATGAAGTCTTAATCCATTGTGAGATCATAAGAGATGAAAACTCTTTCCCCGTTTTATAAGAAGTTCATTTTATTAAAGTGTTATTTTTATAGTTAGAATTGCCTTCTTATTCTTTATGTACATCGTGGTGTTTTTGTTGGATATCATACTGTACACACTTGGAACCACCACAGCATTTTTATGTTTTTTTTCCATTATGTCCATTCCAGAAGTTATTTGCATTCACAAAGAGTATGAAGATGTCATTTTGGACCTTAGTACTACTCACCCTGTGATTTCCACTCAGGACCTGAGCAGGGATATTTTGGCCAATAAAGCAGTAAAAATAGCAGTTCAACACCTGGAAAGAGTGGAGCAGTGTTTTGTCAACACTCAGCAATGGCCCAGTAAGGTTATTTGTAAGTGGTTGAATGTTAATATTAAAACTGGTATGTTTAAAGAATTTTTTAATGATCTCTTTCTTGAGACTAAGGGTGATGTTTATGTTCATGACACCAGTTATCCACACAATGCATTAAATATTGATTTGGAGAAAGGAGAGATTTTTATAGAGACTGAATCATTAATTTTGAGGTACAGACACAAACAATGGGACTTAGCTTTTTTTTTAAGACTGTATAGACTCTAACAGAGTTCTCAGATGTTTACGTTTGGATAAAAAAAACTACTGGGGAGCTTAAGTCTACTGATTTTGCTAAAGAATGGCATTATATCAATCAACAAACAGTGTTGAATTTTGTCAAACTTTTATTAAAGAATACAAATTTTATTCTATCCCCTTTGGATAAGAAATGTCAAGTTCTTCTAGATAAAATGTCCCTTGCAGCTTCTGCTATACAGCTAGTGGACAGATTGAAAAGTATGAAGGATAAAGTACAAAAAGAAGATTCCATTTTGAAGAAATGTAATCAGAAAAAGTTAATGAGGGTTTAGAAGATTATAAGAATCTGTCCATAACCACCACTATGAATGAGGAAGAAGCGATGAGGAAGAAGCAATTGTTGCAGGCACATCAAATTCATATGAAAGTGTGAGGGATTTCATGGAGTCACTTCCTGTTACTTCATTATCAACAACAGAAGCTTTTTTAGAACTACCTACAACATCCAATGTTGGGCCAAGAAGATCACCCATATATATAAGAAATAACAGAGTGAACAAAACCAGTACAACAAAACGGGCAATGTTCAAAATTTTCAACAGAAACGACCAACATGTGGAAGTATTTCAATGGAACCAGATGAACAACAATTACAGTTGTTTGGTGGTTGTACAGAATTCAGGGAACAAGGACTACAGGAAGTATCAGAGTTCTTAAAAACATCAAGATTATTGGAATGTCTGAAGGTAACAATGCCTCTTGACCTTAATTTTTTTAATTTATCTAGCAGAACTCTAAGTAGAGAGGAGATTCAAGTTTTGTAAAAAGGATTTACATATGTTCCCAGTAGCAGGACAGTTTATTTCACACCATAAATGATTTGAAATATATACAGGAAATTGCATTTTAAGTTGTTTTTAGGGACTCTAAATCAGTAAACAATGAAAATGTTTCATTTAAACCAAAAGTATTTAATCCTCCTCTTCATCATGTAGAACAGGCATATGAAAAGTTATGTGAAAAACAGCTTAGACAGCTATAATCAGAACTGTCTAATCAAAGATTTTATAATTTAAGTTGTGGTGAGAGACTGGCATTAATTTGTATGTTTAGGAACAGTACCATAAGGGTCAAAAATGTGGACAAAGGGGGTGCCACTGTAGTTATCTATCAGTAACTTTTATTAGACTAAAATGTTAGATATTTTAAAAGTTACTAGATTTTTCAAGAAGGTAGATATACATAAAATTAAGGAAAATATTAGTTTATTGATAGTTGGCTGTATGAGAATTTTTAGAAGGAGTAATTTCACATAAAAATGCTTATATATTTTATAGTGAAAAAGCCTGTGGCAGGCTACATTTTTGATATATTCAAAATTCACACAACAGATCCACCTTTACAACCCATAGCTTCAGCTAAGGGTCCTAAATTGGAACTTGTGTCTAATTTTTATTGATGTTTCATTAAAAGAAAGTGTCTAAGACACCTTCTTTCATTATAGATTATTTTAATATTAAAAAAGATTGAACAAAGTTCAAATAAATCAAGAGGATTTATTGGTCACATTGGATCTGAAATCCTTATATACAGTGATCACAAAGGATATGGGGTTGGAATGCATTTGTCATTTTTTATTTGATTTTCCAGAATATTATGTGAATGAAAATTAGTTTTCTTAGTGAGTGTATTCATTTTGTTATAAAACTTAATTATTTTATGTTTAACAATTGTTATCAACAATTTATGGGGATGGCAATCGGGGCATCTTCTGAATTGTGTTAATTTGGTCACAGTATATTGACAAGAGCACTTTTTTGTGTATTAGACAATATTTTATGTCTCCTCCATTAACAATATATATATATATATATATATATATATATATATATATATATATATATATATATATATTTATTTTTCTTTCTTTTGGAATGGGGCAAGGACAATTTGTCATCCTTTTTAAGTAATTTAAATGAAGGAGTGGGATTTATGAAAGTTTTTAGCCATATCAGTAATAATATATGATGTTTTTAGATATTTCTGTTTGGAAAGCAAATGATAAGGTATAAACTGTTATTAGTTTCAAAAATTCAGACTGCAATTATTTGATGCATTACAATAGTATGCACACTGGAGTGAAAAATCTTATTTGCCATGACAGCAGTATTATATTTTAGAAGTAAATTTAAAGAAAAGATTTTTATGTAGGGGTACCTAGATGTTCAATTAATGGGGTTTGTAATGATTCATCACTAGGACCCCATGAAAAACAAAGCACCTCAAAATGGGGAACATCACTGTGTTTAACTTATGCTTTGGATATTGCAAGTAATACAAAGGTGTTGATTAACAGTTGGAGGCATTAGAATACTAATGAGGAAGTATTAAAGATTTTGGGTGATGAGCCCCTATTTATAAACAAACAAGGGCATAAAATTAGAAATATTTTGGAAAACGGTACTATTATTAGTAAAGGAGGAACGTTTAAGTGTTATAGTTGTTCAGCCTGTAGATTCATTAATGAAGGTCCTATCATTTGTTTTGTTAACACAACTAGATTTTATTCTTCTCCTGGCATGTTCACTTGTAATTCATTTTTTTTGGGTTAATAGCTGAAGTGTTTTTGTCATGTGATTTTTATAACCAATAATATATGTTCTCTCTGGGTCTCTGTGGAGTTCCTTCCACTTCACAAAAGCATGCTGAGTTTTTCCACTTTAAACTCACCCAAGAATGGAGATGTGGGCAGCTAGACAGTGCCCCATAGAGGGAATAGTTGTATAGATCAACCACTTCAGGCATCAGCAGTGGTGCACAGTATCCTCAAGACAGGAGAAGACAGATCACAGACTGTGCACCGTGCTAGCCACTCCAAGATGTAAAAAGTTGGCTCAACAGATGCAGTATCAGGTGTCTCATCTGCAGTATGATATCTTGCTAATATATAGATACAATAGTTAGGATCTTATACATTGTAAGAGATAAATTGCTTATCAGGCATACAGCAAGCATGTATGTGTGCCTGGCCTGTGATTTAATGGATGCAACACCTGAGCCATGCATACTAGGGTGTGGACCAAACATAATTCACTTGGCAGCTTTCATGACATATGGATATACACCAGATATACCTGAGGGGTAAATGAGAGCATATGTTTTTCTTTAAATGGATCACTAATGCAGTTGCATCAGCTATATGGGTTATATCCTGAACAGGATATAACAGCTGGCCAGCTTCCAAAGTTTCAGAGTACCTTCCATGCACCCAAACCATTAGTCAGCTGGAGCTGAGCTGACTAAAAAGTCAGGTCTGGGCACTAAGTCCTTCAGAACATTCCTGATGCCAAGAAAACACACTTCCGCAGACTTTCAAGGATCAACATTTTGCACCCATATTAATTACTTTTTTACTTGTGAAAAGTAACTTTTTTTCCTGAAGAACAAGTACTTTTAAGCTAGGAAAAAAAGCATTTTTGTTTACTGTCTTGTGACTGTTGTGTACTTTTAAATGGAAGTGCACGTTTTACTTTTGTGGTAAAAAGTTGATTAAAAGTTGTTCAAATATACAAAAAGCACTTGCAAGGTGTTGCAATAAATTCCAAAAGCTTCCAAGTGGTGAATCCCAAAGAAAACTTCCTTTTATTAACACAAATACAGGCTTAAGCACTTTTGGCCATGAAAATGGCCTTCATCAGAAACACCCATAATCCCAATGGCAAACACTTAAATACCCTTCAGTAACAAAAAAAAATACTATTCAATTAACCAATTAATATTTTTTATACAATTAACATAAATAACAAACTAAAAACACTACTATAAGACACTTATAAAAACTGCAATTTTACTTGCATTTATTATAGTTTGCTTTTCTACGTAAAACAACTTTGTAATTCACCCCACTATTAAGACCAGGTTTATTAAAAGCATTGAGCAGAATCTGCCATTTAAGCTCTTTGTATTCAAGCTCTCCTTCTTTGTCCCCATTAAAATCAGGAGAAACATAGTCTATTACTGAAACCATAAACTTTGAACACTTGAGACTTTCTAATGTATGTTTAAACAATGCATTATTGTTGTTGTTGTTGTGTCTTTCGGCTTTTCCCGGTTAGGGGTCGCCACAGCGGAACTCCAGTCCGCTAATGATTGGTAGTTGATTTTTACATGCCGAGTTACCAGCCTTGACACACAACCTTCAACGAAGGTACATCCATTCACGCATGTCTCCACGCAGAAGACGCTCTAGCTGAGAATCGAACCGGACAGCGTCTTACTGTGAGGCGACAACGCTACCGCAGTACCACCACCTCGGTTAAACAATGCATTATTGTAATCTTTCTTTTTTTATTCCATAATAATGTTCATAAATTCTCCTTCTCGGTGATCTATTGGTTTTTCCTAAGTAGAAGGAATTACATGCTAGGCACTTTGCCATGTATAACACAAATTCTGAACTGCATGTAAACCTACCTGGCACTGTAATGGTTTTTTCATAGGTACTTACTTCTACATAGGGTCCCTCTGCTATAAATCTGCACTCTTTGCAGTCTAAACACTTATACATACCACTAACTCTACTATTACTGGGTGCATGTTTATTTTCTAGAATCTCTTTGAAATTCCTAGCCCTTTTGTTAATGTATATGGATTCTTCTCCCACTGCAGCCTTAACTTCTTTATTTGCTACTAAAATTCTCCAATTATTATTAATAATTCCTTTGATGGCTTCACTGTCCACTGTGAAGATTAAGGGCATGGCCGCTTTCCAATTGTTATCCTGCTTTGCCCTTCCTTCTCCTTCCCTAGTCTCTTTTCTTGCACCTTCCAATAAATTACTATCGTACTGGGATATCCCCTGTGCTTAAACCTCTCATGTAATTCTCCTACAAGTCTGTCTATTTTGCTAGCATCACTTGTGAGTCTCTCTACCCTAATTAGCTGCCCCTTCACTATATTATTTTTGACGTATGTAGGATGCATGCTAGTGTAATGAAGCTATTACTAGCCACATTCTTGTAACTTATAACTGTACTTAAGGTCTGTTGTCCTTGTTCCTTGATGATGTCTAAATCTAAATAACTAATCCTAAAGAAATTACATCCCAATGAAAATTTAAAAAAACTTGTGCTGTCATTCATTTATTTAACAAAATCCTTTAATTTACCTTCTGTGCCCCGCCACACAAAAAACAAACCATCAATAAATCTGTAATAACATAAAAGATTATTGTACCCTGCTATGTGGGGCAAGAGATTGGTCTCCCAATAAGCCATAACTAAATTAGCATAATTAAATGCCATCCTTGCCTCCATAGCCACCCCCCTTGTCTGTAAAAAAATACATTTTCAAAAGTGAAACAATTATAAAACAGAATGTGTTCTATGCTTTCCAAAATAAACTTACTTTCTCCTACTTCAAATTGGTGACTTTCAACTAACATATAACCTACCCATTCCAAACCTTTTTCATGGGGGATGCGGGTGTACAAGGCTTGCACATCTATAGTAACTAATATGTCATCTTTGTCTATCTCTAATTTTCTTATTTTATCAAAAAATATTTTGAGTCTCTAATAAATTACTTGGTTCCTTGTACCAACCTAAATAGGGCCCTGTCAACACATTTAGATAGGGGCTCTAACTTGGATGCCCTGGCTGCAACAATTGGTCTATATGGTGGATTCTGCTCATTTTTATGTACTTTGGGTATTCCAAAGAAATACCCAACCTTGGGTTTGTTCACCTGAAAAAAATCAAACATAATCTCTGAAATAACCCCTTTATCCAGTTGATCCACCAACCATGCCTCAATATATTTATGTTTATTTCCACCTTTGTCACTTTTTTGTATGAATGCACATCCTTTAAAAGGTCATATACACCAGTGAAATAATCAGCTGTATTTACCACCACCATAGACCCCCCTTGTCTGCTCTCATGATCCTGATGGAAGAATCACTTTTTAAGGCTTCAAACTTTCTCTTTCCTTCTTAGTTAAATTGTGATACTTTCCTTTGCTTTTTTGTTGCAACAAACTTCTAATTTCTGTTTCACAAATATCTTCAAAGGCTTTAATAGTAGCATGAAGCGGCGGGTTAAACACACTATGTACTTTTAAAGTCACTCTTTACATATTCCTGTTCTTGACCAAATAACAGTTTTAAATTTAACTTGCTTGTGAAATCTTTCAAGTCTATAATGGTATTAACTATATCAGACCTCCTCGATGGAATAAATAAAAGACCTTTACTTAAAACTTGTTTTTCATGTATTGTTAACTGTTTATTCGACAAACTGAATATTTCAAATGTCTTAGGCATTACCTGGCTTGCCTGCTTGAAAGCCAGTTGTTCCCTTTCTGGAAAAGTAGATAAATCTCTGCCAGGTTCGACGTTTCCACCACCATTGACCAGGTTCTGCCTGCTGGACTGTTTCTGCCTCTTCATTCTGGTGTTGGTCTTATATGTCTGCTGGCTTCTCACTGTGGTTGATTTTGCTTGCATCTCCGCTCTTCTATTCTCTTGGAGCGTCTGGGAGATAAAAAACAACTATTTTCCTGCTGCTGTTGTCGATTATCATCTTGCACTTCACTATCACTGAATACTTGCCCCACAGACTGCTCAACAGTTACTTGTGTTGAGGTATTTCCTCTGAAAGCCTCTTCCACTTCCTGTGTAGCGTTTAAGGTCGTACTGCCTGCATTCTCATTATATGTAATGCGATCTCTATTGATTTTCTTCTCTTTTTTAAGTTTTCTATCTTATTTTGCATTTTTATTCATAAAATCTTAAATTTCTTGAACTGCAGCTGCCAAAGTTAATTTGTCCAGTAAACCTTCTATCCACTTGCCCAGTTTCTTTTCTTCTTCTTCCTGATGTTCCTTAAGAAGTTCTACTAACTTTAAGCCGGTTTCTTTACGTACCTGGTTCCATTTATTTAAAAATGTTGAACTAAATATACCACTTGGTTTGTTGTTGACTTTTAAGCCCTTCGGCACTCTTTGCACTTCCAAACAAAACTTAAAATAAAAACTTAAAATACTTGTTTAACGTGCTTTTAACTGTTTTTTTCAAGAAAAAGTTACTTTATTGCTACATTCCTGCTTTACTGGCTATTGATCCTAAGCTTCCCTAAGAAACAACAAACAACATTTTCTGCTTGACCTGGGAGCAAAGTCTGCCTAATGGTTGGTCCTTCTTCCAGCCACCAAAAAAAAAAAAAAGATTATTAAATGGACTTTGCCACCGAAGCAGGCTAGTAATTTGTCTCACCTGTGAGTAGATGTCCCTGCAGTGCCTAAAGCTGTTTCCTCAGATGTCATCCTTTTCTTTGGATCCCTGTGGTGTAGTTCCTACAGCCATCATGGACCATGGGTTAGCCACATCCTTTGTAGCTGTTGGTAACCCCCTTAGTAGGCAAGGGACAGACACTTTTGCTAGTCATGCAGAAGAGATGGGGAATGTGCCCCTGCCTAATGTTGTGCCCATCCCTGGAGAAACTGTTGCTAGCAATACTGGATCTGTTTTTTTCCACAATTTCCTGTCAAAAAGAGACAGAAAACTAAACAATTGTCTTCCCTGTGTCAGTTACTCTGGACAAGAGTAATATATGGTGCAGTCTCTTGACCCTTCTTGTAAGGAAGTTTCTAGTGAAAGAAAAAGGATTCCTATTTCCCAGAAGAGGTTGAAGAAATGGAACCTGTAGCAGATTGTAAAGGGACTGATGCAGCTTTTTTTTTCCTTAAGCTTCTGATTCAAATTCTGAGGAGAGTATGGTATCTGATTCCCCTGTGAGGGATTCTCTATCTCTAAGACTATTTCCAGGATGAACCAATGTTTTCATTGGGAGGATATTGAGGTTCCTTAGTACCTAAGAAAATATTATGACTTGTTAGGACTGGAATTTCCAGAACTTTCACCTTTACCTCCATTTCTGCTGGCCTTGGAAATTGTTTCTATCACAGCCTGTGATATGCCGTGGTTTGGCGGTATCATTGTTACCTCACAGCAAGAGGTTCTCCCGTTCGATTCTCGGCTTGGCTTGGGAGTGCCTTCTGTGTGGAGTCTGCATGTCCTCCCCGCGGTTGGGTCACGTTCGAAAGACATACGTGTGTAAATGGGCGTGCCTTCGTTGAAGGTTGGGCATCGAGCTGGCACTTTGGCGTTTCGTAAAAAGTCTACTGCCAATAATTAGTGGTGACCTCTTACCGGGAAAAGCCGAAAGACAAACAACAACAGCCTGTGGTTTCCCTGACAGTCAGATGGCTGCCCCTAAGAAAGCAGATAGATTGTATGTAGTTCCTCAGTCTTTTAAGTTTTTATACACAAATCCCAGATTTGGCCCAGGTATAGCTTTAGTAAATCCAGCAGCTGCTAAACATTTAGTTACTTCAAATTCTTCTCATTTAGATAGGGGTGGAATAGCTTTTGATAACTGGGAAAAAAGTGTATGCTTCTACAATTTTGATATTTTAGAATTCTGTCAAGCTCATATATTTGTTCTGATTAACTGTGAAAATATGAGGAATGTTTTGGCTTCAATTTCCTGTTATGAGGAAAAATCTGAATTGTGTACTTCAGTTTCTTCTATTCTCAGGTCACTATTCATTGTTTAAAATGTGTTTATGACTCTGTCAATACTACTTCTAGGCCTGCTGCCACTGAAACTGTTTTATGGCCGCATTCTCTAAACCTCTCAGAAGATGTCAAAAACGAAATTTTGAATTCTCCATTGGAGAATGGCCTTGTAATTGATCATTCAGAAATATCCTTGACTGTACCTAGCAGGCTGGAGCAGTGTCCTCCCCCCCACAATATTCAGATCACATGATGTGTTCTACTCCCAAAGCCAGTCTTTATGAAATGACTGGCTTCACTGTCTGAACAACATAACCTCTTGTATACATGCAGTTTGTTTTAGTTTATTTCTGAAAGTTAACAAAGGTAAATCATGGCATATACAGAAAATGTTATATTATTTTATTCAGAATTAAGCTAATGACAAAAAGAAACAAAAACAGGCAATAGTGCAATAGTGCTATAGTTACAGAAGCAAACAACAAATATGAAGGCATTGCTGTAATATCTCTATAATGGTATATTGCCACTCTGAATACTATGCAGGTAGCACAGCTTGGAAGAATGCCCTTGAGTGAGACAGTGAAGTTATCTCAGTTATATTTATTACTCAGCAATCATTTTATGGAATGTACTTAAAACCATTTATTATTCCCAAAGATCACTCATTTATGGGATGGAAAATACATAAGTATGCTTTAAATCTTCACGTCAAACGTAATACTTCTAGAAACACTGACTGATCCCATTTCACTCTATGTTGAACATGTTAGTGGTGCTTTTATTTTGTGCAATGGTGTTTTTCTATAAAACTGGATATTGTGACAGTCCTTCCTTCTTGATGCTTCTTGGCTATGGCTGTACCAAGTTTATGTAACGTTTTTCCACATGATAAAGCCTTGAATGCTGCTATGCAGCTTTTCCCTAAATATTCACTTATGCCATTCTGGTCCATAGGATAATAGATAATAGAATCACAGGAATTTCAGTTCAGTTCAGTTCTCATGATCATATGCTTCTTGCCACCCTCAAGCCATACCTATATTATCTAGGAGGGCTAGGCCAGTCAAACCCTGGGGTAAATTTGTGAGTACACATCCATTTGTTCCATTTGAAGGATAATAGTTCATACATCTAAACTGTACAGATTTTTGCAGAATGTCCAGATTTTTGCCTCATATTTCTGGTTTATTTCTCATAAAATTGTGTTTTTTTAGCAAATTGCTGCAAGTCATTGAAGATTTAAATCAGAAAATAATGACAGATATTTGAGTTTTAGAGTTTATACCCTTCAGAAAATTCATGTTAAAACAAAACATGTTCTATCTACTTTCTAAGTTTTTAAGATCAATATTTAAACATTGTCCCTGATTTTTGGGCCTTTGTCACCCCATTATTTATGACTTTGTCCAGATTTCTTGCTCTAAGAGGTTGAGTGGTATGTGTATCATACTGTCTGACCTGCAGGGCAGATTGTTCCAGAAGGGGTGAGGAGCTGCATAATAAATCCATCTCTCCAACACATTTTGTTTATCTGTTGGTGAAGATTTCAGTCCCTGGTTCTGGTATTATAGGTTCATAGGTTCATAGGTTGGTACTAGGCCCTAGGGCCTATACAAGCCTAGCCATAACAATTCCCTGGATATTTCTTCCCACAATATTTACTTCCCTGGACCCCTGTCTAGCAGGGCAACTGACATGATCCCCAGGGTGAATTTCCTATCTCCCATCCAATCATCAAGGTTCCTTTTGAAGAGGGCCAAGGAAGCGCTCTGCTTGACATGTATGGGCAGTCTATTCCAGAGTATGGGAGTCTCTGGGTCAGGAATCTATCCCTCCAGCATGTTTTGTTCATTGTGATGACAAGGTTTAGATCCCTGGAACATGTGGCTCTGAGGGATTGGGATTTATTTAAGTGGAGCATGTCTAACCGCTCAGGGTTTGACTTACAGAGATGCAGGAAGTCCAGAGTATGTTTGGCTTTCGCCACACATTTTAAATTAATTTTGCTATGCCCTTTTTCGAGGTTAGTATACTGTGCCTCTGTCTAATAGTGACGCAGAAGTGATACCTGGGGTAAACCTATGATCTCCCATCCACTCATCAAGATTCCTCTTGAAGAGAGTCAATGAGGGACTCTGCCTAACCTGGACTGGGATTTTATTCCAGAGTGAAGGGAGCCTCTGGGTTATGAATCTGTCCCTCCAGCATGTGCTATTTATTTCAGAGCTGAGGTTCAAGTCTCTCGAGCTCGTAGCTCGATGGGATTTGGATTTTTTGAGGTGCAGCATGTCCCTTAATTCCGGGTTGGACATGGCTTTATACATCAGGCACAGATCGCCTCTGAGCAGGCGGTATGCCACTGAGTAGAGCTGGAGTTTCTTTAACCGGGCAGCATATGGCATCTGTTTGAGCCCTTTGATCCTCTTGGTGAGGTACTTTTGGGGCCTTTCCAGTTGCTGCAGGTGTTTGGTAAGGTACACCCCAAAAGGGGCATTGTACTCGATTATGGGCCTGATGAGGGATGAGTAAAGAGGCACGATGACCTCCCCTGATCTAGATGTGAATCCCTTCATGATTAGGTGGGCTATATAAAATGTTTTTCTAACCACTTTGGCCACGTGGTTGTCAAATGAGAGATTGCTATCAACTTGGGTGCCCAGGTCCCTAATTACTTCTTCTGCACTTAATGGATTACCACCTATGTGGTAATTTGTGGGCACTTTGTTTTTGCCAAAGGGGATGACTATACACTTTGTGGCGTTTAGCTTGAGGCCATGGCTCTGGCACCAGTTGTCTGTTTCTATGAGGCCCTTTTGGAGGATGCTTCTGTCGGCTGGAGAGTCGATTACGGCACCCAGTTTGCAGTCATCTGCGAACTTGGTCAGCCACAGTCCTTCTGTTTTGGCCTGTACCTCCAAGAAATATATACCAAACAAGAGAGGTCCCAGGACTGAGCCTTGTGGGATGCCACTTGTAACCGGTTTGGAGTCTGACATGGCACCAGCAATTCTAACCATGTGGGTTCTGTCCTTGAGCCAGTTTGCAACCCATCTAGTGACATAGGGGTTTATATTTAAGCTGGTGAGCTTATCTATAATACCCGAGTGGGGTATTGTATCGAAGGCTTTTGCGAGGTCCAGGTAGGCTGTGTGAACCACCTTCCCTTCGTCAATGGCCTTGGTGATGGTTTCAAAGAAGTCGACCAGGTTTAAGAGGCAGGATCTGCCCTTAACAAAGCCGAACTGGGTAGGATCCAGTGTCTGTAGGTCCCCAATATCTTTATTTATGAGGTCCATGATGATCCTTTCCATAGCTTTGCAGACCAAGCTAGTCAGGCTTATGGGATGATAGTTTCCAGGGTCCGTTAAGGCACCACCTTTGTGGAGAGGGACCACTGTTGCTGTACGCAACTCTTTGGGTACATATCCTGTAGTAAGGCTGAGATTGAACAGTAGTTTTATGTTTGGGTTTAGCTCTTCTTGGAGTTCATGTATGACGCAGCCCAGGACACCGTCTGGTCCCATTGATGCTGTGTTTTATGCTTTGGAGAGGACGGCTCTTACCTGAGCATCTAAGATGTCAGGGGGGCAGCACTCTGCTGGGATAGATATTTGCCCTTTTGGTGGGGAGGGGGGAGAAGTTTGTGCTGAACCTGTCAGCTAGGATGTTGGCAATGTCTGTGGGTTCAGTGTATTTTTTGTCATTTTGGACTAATTCTGAGCATATCTGGGAATTCCCACCCAGGTTCCTAACATAACTAAAGAAAGCCTTGTGATTATCCTTAGTGTCCTGTGCAATTTTTCTCTCAAAGCTGGCCTTAGACGATTTTATGAGTGCCCATAGTTTTTTGCTAATACTGATCAGAGATGCCTTCCCTTTTTGGGATTTTGCTCTATCATGTAGTAGCTTCCTCCTTCTATTGTATAGTTTGTTTATGGCTGGGGTCCACCAGACAGGACGTCTGCCTTTGTAGGATTGGGTCTTGATTTTTTTTGGGATTGCATGATCCATGCATTCCTGAAGGTGTTCATAGAATGCATTTATAAAGGATTCTGCTGTCTGGGCTGTATTTTCCACAGGCCTGGGGGCTTTGAAGGATTCCACCTCGGTTTTGAGGAGTGTGAAATTTGCTTTAGAGAAGTTTTTCACTGTGGTTTTCTGGGCAGGGGGTGGGGTCGGGATGTGAATATCCAGTTGGATTAATTTATGGTCTGATCTTACCAGTGAGGGATACACTTCTGGTCTGGAGCATAGAGTCCCCATGTTGGTGATTATCAGGTCCAGTATGTTTTCCCCTCTTGTGGGAGTGGTAACAAGTTGTTCCATAGCATTTGAGTTTATGAATTCTATGAACCTTTGGGCTAGGGTGTTGGAGCTAGAGTAATGCTCCCAGTCTATGTTTGGGTAGTTGAAGTCGCCCAATATAATGGTGTTTGGAGAGACCTTCATATTTTCCAGTGTTCTCAGGAAGGCCGAGTGGGGTTCCTGGGTTTGGGAGGGTGGTCTGTAGCAGGCTATAAACTGGAAGGCAGTTTTACCCATTGTTAGTTGCACATGGATAGTCCCTGATGCTTCGTGCTGTGCCACCAACCTGGAGGTGTGGGTATCTTTGATGAATATTGATACTCCCCCTCCTTTTGTAGTTCGGTCCAAGGTTTGGGGCCGAAAAGCATGGTATGAGGTGTAACCTGGTAGTGCTGGGATGCTCTCGGGAGCCCTGAACCAGATTTCTGTTACTGCACAGATATCGAAGTTCTCCATGCTAAGGAGAGTTTCGAGTGCGTGCATCTTGAGGTTTAGACTTCTGCCATTGAGTAGCATTACTCTTATAGATTCATAGATTCATAGATTAGTACTAGGCTAACTGCCCTTGCGAGCCATTTTAAGCCTAGCTAATTATCCCTTGTGAGACTCAAACCCTGCACCTTGTGTTTGTAAGGCAAACACCTTAACCATTAGGCCATCCTCCCAAACCTTAGTTTCTTATCCCTTGTGATACCTATGGAGGTGGGTTTGTCTTTTGAGCTTTGCCTAAAAAAGGCACTATGAGGGTAGCAAGAGCCTTTGCCAATATCCAAAAGCCCAGGGGTGACAGGTGCAAGCCGTCCTTAGCGAAGCACCGTGGCTTGTCGAGCATATCATCCCAGGCTGACAGGCATTGGATCCCCTTTGAATGACACCAATACTTAAGCCAATTGTTGAAATTGATCATCTTGTCTTCATATTGTGGCATCATTCTTGGTGAGGGTAAGATGCTACTCAAGGCCAGGGTCATACTGGCCTGGGCTACATGCTCAGAGAGCTCCTCTATGTCTCTTTTCATGTAGTCCAGGGAGGTACGTCTCAGGTCATTCACACCAGCATGGACAATGACTGAGTCATATTTGTACTTGCCTTGGAGGGACCTGAGTGCTTGTGTTATGTGGCGGATCCTAGCACCTGACAGGCTGCTCACCGTGTCCTTCTCCTTGTTCAGCCTGGTGAGCGGGACGTCAGTGTGCCTGACGATAGAGTCACCTATTACAAGTGTATCAGGTGTGTTGTTTAGCCTTAAGGGCTGTGACTGTTTGGCACACTGGCTTTGTGAGATATGTGTTGCACGTGTTTTGTTTTGGGGTTGACAGAACAAATTCCAACTTAAAGGCACACATCCTGAAAATCATTCAAGAGGCATTTTCAAAATATAAAAAACATCAGTCTAGGAAACCAAACATAGACAATAAAAAATAAAAATAAAAAGCACATGAGTGTACCTATCCACAAAAATATATGTAAAAACATTCAAGTACATATCATATTAAAAAGCATGAACATATTAAACCATGAAGATAGCATATAATATGTAGCCAATCACCTATTTCCTATGTAGTAGTCTGGCTTTCAAAGCAGGTCTTAGTGGTATGCAGTCATTCAAACCATATCCTGCATTCGCTCTCAACCTAATGATCCAGTGTGTTTCCATTTTCTCCATCCTTAATCTCATATCGCCTCCTCTCTTATTGCCACAATTCAGTCCTATAACTAAAAAGCTAAAATGATGTGTGCTGTCAGTATTCACAACATGTTTGGCTAATGCATTAAACATGATTTTCTTGCCAATATGATAAATATGTTCCCTAATCCTATCTTTGAGCATCCTGTCAGTCTTCCTGACGTAAAATTTACTGCATACCTTACATACAGCTAGGTATATGACATGCATACTAGTGCAAGTAGCTTTGATCTTAAAATTAAATTGTTCTCCTGTATCTGGAAGAATGAAGATATGATTATTAATAATATATGGACAAAAAGAACACTTTCTACAGGGTAAAGTATTTCCTTGTAAAACTGATCTATTAGTATCCCCTGCACCACAAAGATGTCTCTTCAGGGATCTTTTATTCCTAAAAATAAACGGTGGTGTGGAATCTAAATATTTTCTGGTCTGCTGGGTGGTTGGCTACATATTATATGCTACCTTCATGGTTTAATATGTTCATGCTTTTTAATATCAGTAACACCTAGTTGTAATAATTTGTATTTCTTTTTATTTAAGACTTGCATCTGATGAAGTTGAGTAAGGTGTACTCGACGAAAAGTGGATTTTAAAAAGAACGCTTAATAAATCAACAACTTTTATATTCGTTCACGGTTATTTACTGTGTTTGGGAGCTGTAAGCGAGGTTTTTTGGAGTTCAAGCTGTTTTTTTGGAGTTGGTAACCTGAGTTGTTTTTATCAGTTTGTTCTTTAAGTTCACAGTATGTCAGAATAAAGTTTAACATATGAGCCTGACAGTATAAAATTCTGAAATTCAGAGTTGCAGAGGTATAAAGTTTGTTCCCAATATCTATCAACAATTCTCCCATCCTTATTAGAAAGAATAGGGCTAGAATATTCTAAGTGCTTAGCAGCAGAGGAGTCAACTAAGGCTATAGTTGCTGGGTCGGGTTTGGGAATAGTGTATAAAACTTTAAAAGACTGAGAAACTTTATTCAACACAGGGGCAGATGGCTGACTATCAGGAAAATTGCAGGCAGTAAGACACACATCCTCTAAAACAGAGAGGACAGGAGGAATGGGTGAAGGTTCTGGAAAATCCTTCTGTAACAACTCATAGTAATTTTTGAGGGACTGAGAAACCTCTGTGTTCTCCCACTGAAAACATTGGGACATTCTAGTAATAGTCTCATAGATAGAGAACCCCCCCCCCCACCAGAGGGAGAAACAGAAAGAGAGCTCTCCTTTGAGTCTGAATCCAAAATCTGAGGCCAAAACTCCAAATCCATCCCTGCATCTTCTTGTTCAGATTCAGAATCTTGAATTTCTTCAGGAAAGGAGGCATCCCTCTTTCTTTTATCGGAAACTACTCTACAAGAAGGATTAATAGCCTGAATAAAATTCTGAGACAGTCCTAGTAAACTGCTCCTATCTAAAGAAATTTGAGGAATAATAGATACATGGAAAAATGGGGCCAACCATGTTACTAATGGCAGTTGCGTATTCCTCAGGGATCGGCACAGGACTGACAAGAGTGGTTCTCTGTTGCTCACTGAGGGGATCCCAACAACATCAGAGGATGTGGCTAACCCACAGTCCACACTGACTGTAGATGCTATACTAGAGGGATGCAGGGTAAAAGATGAGTGGTCTGAGGTACAACAAATGGTGACAACAGAGTCACCCATCTATGGCTGAGGCAAATTGCTAGTCTGCTGTGGTGCCAAAGGCTGTTTGCTTTATTTTGTTTGTGGTTGGAAGAAGGACTAAACATAGCAGTGACAATATGTTCCATGGTCAAGTCGAAAACAGTGCTTCTATCCTGGGGAAAGCAAGCAACAATGCCAGGAAAACTACCAGTTTACAAAATTAATTTTTCTTGACAAAAAAAACACAGTAAAAAACACTCTCAAACACTATGGAACCCCCACAACCTTAATATAAAAACAAATTTTTCCAGAAAAATAGTTTATCAGTTAGATAACACTACTTTTAAAAAGTCAGAAACAACAAGTGCTCAGTTTAAAATTACATTACAGTCTGGAGACAATCCATTAAAACAAAACACTCTTAACTTTAAAATAACTTTCCTGAAGAGGAAAGTACTACAACATCAGTAAAAAATAAGAAAATGGAAGTTTTTCCCCAAAGGGAACTTTTCTGCCCAGCTAAGGAAAGCACAAGCTAACTTTTGATCCTCAAAATCCTCAGAGGAGCATACTCCTCAGTGACAGAAAAGTTCTGAAGTGCTTTGCACCCAGACTTGCCTTTTAGTCAGCTCAGCTCCAGCTGCTTGACAGTTTGGGTATGTGGAAGGTGCCTTGAAGCTTTGAAAGCTGGCAGGCTGTTATATCCTTGGCAAGATATAACCCATTTAGCTAAGGGCACTGCAGCAGTGATCATTATGAAGAACATCCTATTTGATCAAATTTACATGTTCATTTCTTTCCAAGTGTGTCTCCTGTAGCATTGCTGTTTGTACTCTGCTTTTTAAATATAGTTCAGTACTCTTTCCTTTTTGTCTATACCTGTGAGGTCATTAATGTTGCATGATAATATAGATAGTGTAGTCATTATGATAAGAGGTTGCTATTCCCACCTATAATATATGACAGTTTTTAAATGTTTGTTTCCAGCTTTTTGTGTTACATGCACCCATGAATGTTTCTTTTATAGAATTGTTTCTTGTCATCTCCATTTGAACCTATGTCAATTTCCTCAAAAAAAAACACACAGAACACCCATATAACCTATTAACTTAAACAAACAAAACTATTCTTCAAATAATGGAAGTTTAACCCTCCTGATACAAACAACTGTCCCAAAGTGACAGCTGCACACACAGGCAAGACCTAACCTAAAATTAAGGTTATCCCTGCTCAGAAACATGTTTCATCCTCTGCTCTTACTTACACTAATTGCAGTTTGTTCTTGTCTTATCTTTATTCCTCTCCTAGATCTGAAACTCAGCTTGTATATTTTCAGAAAGCATTAACTTTAAGCCTTAAAAAGTGTTATGGCTTTTATTGCACATGAGCCAGCTTATCTCCATGGAAATCTAAGAATAAAATGTACAGCTGCCCTCAGCTGCAGACTTCTCAAACTGAACATTTATTTGCTAAAGCAAAAGTTTTCATTACATTAAATGCTCTCTTATTTAGTTGCTACACACAAAAAACATGTTATTAGATAAAGCCAAGGATCTTAATCCAGAGATTCTATCTCCCAACCCCAGATTCCTGTCAAGTCCAAGGAACTCCCGATTCTTCTAGTCAACTCGTATGCTTTTTACTGTCTCTGAAACATGTTTCTTTGGAACATTGGACAAAATTTCACTGGCTCTCTATGAGCTTCATTACCAGAAAAATGAGAAGCAGTCGCCTTCTGTTTGTTGGCTCACTTTTTGTTGGACAGACTTTTGACTTTCCTCCTTAGCCTGTTTTGGATCAAAAAATTACTTTAATCCTCTAGGAAAAAATATTCTAAAGATCGCTTGAATCTCACACCTGCCTCTTGACATTTCCTGATTGCTGGGATACATTTGCTTCTCTTCTGTCTGGTGTACATTGACTATTCATTTTCTACAAATACTCTACACTCTCTGATTTTCAATACTTTAACCTTCTGCCACAATTGTGTCAGGATCAACTATTTCTGCTTGTATGATTGCAACTTTACTAATACAGGTCCATACACATGATGTGCCCTTTTAATTAACAAATTCTGCTGTGGAAGACTAGTCAGGTTGCTTATTTGTGCTTTCAAAAATTTAATATAGTCTGTTCCTTCCAGTTTCTCTTATACAGCAGAAAAATCTCAGGTTTTCCTTGTGTGCTCCGTCCTCTAACTATACTATTTTTTTGAGATCGTTCTTCTTGTACAGTCTCATACTCAGCTGATCATTTTTTTTTTATTTCAACCTTTGTGGTTTTATCAGTTCATCAATAGCTGTTTAAAGTTTCTTCCATTTTTCTAGCCTTTTATTATTTGCTCCTTCATTGTTTCATTTATTTTAATCAGCTCTGAGCACATTTGATTTATTTTTCCTCTAGATTACTAGAAGCCAGATCTATCACCAAAGCTGGAACTTGAACTTCTTTTTTACTGAAAAGCTGGAAGATTATTCCCTGTTAGTGTTTTCTCTTCACTTTCTGCAGTTGATTTTTCTTTCAGGTTCTCTAAATTTCTTCTTTTCTGGCATCCAGGCATTGTACTTACTAGCCAGTAACTGAATTTACTAAATGTGGCAGAGTTACTGGGCACTAGATCTCAGTTTATTTTTCACATTGGGAGAGCTGAAATTAAGCTATTGATCTGTGTGTAGTCATCTTGGAAGTCCCAAGCTTTTAGTATAGTTTTTAATACTCTCCTTGATATGAGGGGATTTGAATCTGTAGTATAGTTTGAGGAGTTTAGTCTTTTTTTGTAAAGTATATTTAGGTTCGGAGCCATATCATGGTCAACTGGGACCTTAGGCAGGGTAATGGACCAGCCACCCCACCCACAGCCATTATAGTGTCCCTTTACTTGGCTGTCTCCATGCTGAAGCACAGATTTATGTGACAGTGTATTTGAAATGGTACCAAAGGACATCATTGAAGCTGTTTTAAGTTACTGCTTGCAGGCATTAGCAGCTGTACATGTGAAACCAGTGCCGATAACATATAAATAAATGCAATAGTAAATCATTTTAAGTGTGCTTGAGAATGTAGTTTATCAATGGCATGTTCTGATGATTTTTTAACCTATTTGTTGACCAGGTAAGCCCACTGGATTCAGTTGTCTCTTTTAAGGGGTAACACAAGGGCATTGTGGGGTTAAGTGACTTGCAGAGAGGTACATAATAGGCAAATAAAGGAGAAAGGAATCAAATCCCTCACACTGGGCACAAAGGACAGCTCATTAAGAGGTCAGTGCTTTAGCCCTGTACATTAACTGCTAGACTTTAGGATAGAGTAGTATAAAACATTAAGATTGTGACAGTTAATTTAATTAAAAAAATAGGCTGTGATCATACTTATGTATTTAAACCCAAACATTTGCTCTATCCCTCCTAACACTGGAAAATTTGGGAGAAAGAGTGGTAGAGTCAGGATTGCACTTTATAATTAATGGCAATAATTAGAGTTACAGAGTCATTTTACTTCCAAAGAATGCATGTTGATTCATTTTCTTAATATCATTGAAGTTAAACTATATTACTAAGACTGTCTTTCCCTTTTTCTGTTAAGAAACCAGATAAATCTTTGGTAAGTGATAACAGATCATATTGTTGTGTCTACAGCACAACAGAGTTGTATTTATTTTTTGTTATTAAAATTTTTATGGCAACAGTATGGGGTAGGTACCCTATAGCAGTAAGTGGAAATACATTACTGGGACTTGACTCACCACTTTTTGCAGTCATACATGAGAGATGATTGCCAGAAGTGTTGATAAGAATATCTTAAGGTGACTTTCATATGATGTTAGGAAGGTATTCAGGCCAGAATGGCCTTTGTAAATTGACAGATTGGAACTTGTAGAAAATATTCAGTTAAAATGAATATGTAGCTCTCATTTTTCTTCAGAGAAAAACAAGCAAAAGCAATCAAAGATACAAATATATAATGATGGGATGCTAGTGTGATTTCAGAACTAAAAGGAATATGTGTTTCTGAACAAAAGTGACCTCTTTATTCTTTTCCCTTCTGCTTGAACTGGTGGTAGCTCAGGTGAATGTAAAAGATCCCATAGCATTTATCTGAAAAAGAGAAAGGTAAGTTCCCTCGTACCCTGGCCAAGTTTCCCCTAGTACTATAAATACCAACTCAGTCAAAAAAAAGGTTGGATGGGAGGATGGATAGATAGACAGATGGTTGGATGGATGGATGGATGGATGGATGGATGGATGGATGGATGGATGGATGGATGGATGGATGGATGGATGGATGGATGGATGGATTCATTCCCAGGTGCCTTAACCAAGTACCCTGTGGTAGTATAAGTAACAATTCAGTTCTACCCTGAAAAAAGGCTCCTAGCCTAGGGGAAATAGCTCAGTCTAAAAAGGATGGATGGATGAATGAATGGATAGCTAGATGAATAAATAAAAAGACTGTATTTGTTGAGGCATAAAAATGTCATTTAAATTTGATTTTTCCCATTAAAATTCAATATGCAGCAACTCCTTTGTCTTTTTGAGGGTTGGTGACCAGTTTAATTTTATTTTATAGGTAACTATGACAGTTACATTTCCTGGAAATTTATTGAATAACTGAACTATTTGGAAGATATAGGCTTTTAAATACACCAGAAACATCCTGTATTCTGGAAACAGACAGGCTGAGACTGCTCAGCAGTTAAGGGGTTACTTATTGTAACTTTACTGAAGTAAACCAGGACTCTGGTAAAGGTTCTCCTGGTATTGAGCAATTATCTATATATTACTCTTTCGTTACCCTACTCTTGTATCATTGAAAGGTTATTTAGTAGATGACTGTAGATATTTAGAATAGATTTATGTCCTTCCACTGTTCTATGGTTATGCTGGGGTCACAACACAGAAGCTGTCATTTATAAATGACAAAAACTGTATAACTGTGATAATGGCATTGTTTCTATAGTAGTATTTTAAGCAGAACTGTAGCAATGGCATTGTTTCTGTAGCAGCATATTTTGATTATCCAAAGCTTATCTTGTTTCAATGACCCAATATGTTTGCATTTTTGCTTCCTACAGTTGAAATACTAGTAGGAGTGTGTGTGTGTGTGTGTGTGTGTGTGTGTGTGTGTGTGTGTGTGTGTGTGTGTGTGTGTGTGTGTGTGTGTGTGTGTGTGTGTGTGTGTGTGTGTGTGTGTGTGTGTCCATTTTATTTTTTTAATCAAACCAGAAACCAGAATGTATTGTCCCCTGCATGATGGGACATGCCAGACAAAGCAGATGCATGGACTCTGTGGCTTCAGCCTATTTCTGACTGATGTCTAATTACAGTTCTAAGAGTCCATGTCCAAATTCACAGTATGAAGTGCACAGTGGGCCATCAGGACAATGGCCAGAAATAGACTGAGACTTCAGAGTCCCTGCTATTCAGTAATTACAGTTACTGTCCACCATTATATAGTCTGAATACTACCATGCTTAATGTCTCATAGAAGGCAGGGTATTTAACTAATGTTGTATGTTGTTTATTAACCACCTTCCTCCTTTCCTGTAGTCATCCAAGTTCCTGGCACACAGACCATCTGTGTCAATAAAGTACTCAAACACCATGCATTCAGGTGAAAGTATATATTTCACTCAGACATGGAATGGGATAAAGAAAGGCAGTAGATTAATTTGTAATTTTTATATGAAATTCCTGAACATTCTTCTTAATTCATTTCCATTTGACATTATATACAGGTCATACCGAAAAGCCGAAAGACAACAACAACAGGTCATACCATGTATATGCTTATGATAGTAAATAGTAATATCACCATGTATATGCTTATGATAGTAAACAGTAATATCATATACATGATAATTTTATTATAGTTGGGAAAAAGCTTTAAAATGCCCTTTTCAGGTCACAAGTGTCCCCACTGGACCTCTGCCACTACAGCCTTCAGCATCTTCCGACACCTCTGAAGTGAGGCATTTTACACACACACACACACACACACACACACACACACACACACACACACACACACACACACACACACACACACACACACACACACACACACACACACACACACACACACACACACACACACACATGCCAAAGAATGGTCATACCTGCAACTCTTCATTGTAACGCCAAAAGCTGCATGAGCTCTGTAAAAAAAACTCTCAAGTGAACACCTGCCCAAAAGTAAAGCTACATTTTTCTGCACTCTCATTTTGCTTTGAAATTTTATCTTATGCCATCTCTGAATGCACACTTGCACCTGTTTCATCAGCTGAAAGCAAGAAGAAACAAGATGCGGACAAAGCAGGAATTTTTTTTTTTAATACTTAAAGTGACAGCACCCAGTCACTGAGCAAAGTAAGAAAACTTTTCTTTTTTTAAATTTAATTTTGTGGCTGGGCTCCCTTACCAGCATGAGGCCCTAGGCTGCTGCCTAGCTTGCCTAGTGGTGGTTCCAGCCCTGTTTATGTTTGTAGACCACAAAGGTTATATGTTTTTGAATTTTCCATTATATTTATTTCTGGTAGGGACAACCAGTTCTATACATTTATCTAGATGGACACCAATAAATTTAGATACTAGTCATAGAATTGGATGAGGTTAGTATGTCTGTAATCCTTGAATTCACACATTAAGGGATCCATGTCAGATAACTCCTGTATACACCTATCTGCTTACCATACCTGATGGTGCTATTAAGCAGTAATAACAATAAAACAATAAAAGAGGACATCTCCAAGTGGGTGCTATCCTCAATCTCAGTCTCTTTAGGACCTTAATGTTAGGAAATAATCTGTTTTGGGGTGTAATAATAATACCTGTTAATACACATCGCAGCTATCAAAAAACAAGTAATGCAGACAAGCTAAGCAAACAATCTACCTTACGTAGTCCCATACAAAAACAAAACAAAACAAAAAGTCTGAGGCTGACCATTCTTCTCAAATAATCTAGCTTTATTTATGTTAGCTCAGCTCTTTCATCCCAAGACCTCATCAGATCTAACAGTGATGAGTTTAAATGTTTAAATGTATAAACATTGTAATATATAGCCTAAGGGTGGAAGAGGTTCCACAGTAGCTCAAATGGGGGTGGGGAGAATCTGGTACTGGCTTGGAGCCTTTTGCAATAGCAAACTAGAAGAGTATAAAAGCAGATCCAGGACTAGGTGAAAGAAGCACCACCATTTGTATATTAAATGTGGATTGCTACAGAGAATTTTTAAAGAGAAAACAAGATAAGGGCTGCTTCAAAACCTCAGGCTATATTAATGCTTGTAAATATAAACATTTTCTTAATATCAACATACAGGGGAAAAAAAAAAACGAAATAGCTCCCCTTTACAAAAGGTAACACAAATGAACGCACTTCCATGTATGTTATAAAAGTAGCAGTATATTTTATGTCTACATTCAGAATATAAGGGAAGAGATCAGCCTGCTTTTATGAGGCCTGTGACTCCTTTTAAACTATAAGTAAATGTGTGGCTATCCATGGTTAAAATATTAAAAGACATGAAAGAGTATCTTATGTAAGTCATGTAAGTGGCTGAGCAGATTATCCTTTTTTCATTTCTGAGCCTGTTATTACAGGAGTGAGAATGCTAAGGCAAACTAACTGTACATTTCCAAAATATCATGTTTATAACCATTTTAATGATTTCTATTTAAAGAAAATATGCAAACTTAGAGAACAGACTTTACTTGTGAAAGTAATCCTAGTCTCTCTGGGTGATCTTGGCTCTCCTAATGTCTGCAGCAATTCCCACTGTATAAAGTGAGTCTTAATGTTACCAGCCAGGTGTCTATATGTAACTGCAGTGTGTTTTGTGTACTCAGCACGGTTGTTATATACCTGCAGTTATTCTGTCTTATCGAAGTCTGATTTTTTTTTTAGTAGTAAACACCAATTAGCCCAGATTAAAAAAAAATCCTATATTAAAGTAAATCTTACAGACCCAGTCTCAGCACTCAGGTTAAAATGTAATAAAGGTCAGCCTATCCCAAATAACCCCACTCTGTAATGTGCTCCACCGAAAAGCATGTAGTCATGCAGATAACCACTGAAAAGTTATAAATCTTAATTTGATTACTGAAGTTGGGGACAAAACAAAGATAGTCCCTAGGATCTAATTTCTAAGGTTTTTGGGGTTGACAATGCATCAGGTATTCCCAGGAGTAGTCCATTTAGTAGCACTACTACATGTAATGGAATGCTAGTGTGGAACATGATAGAACTAGAAGTTAGTCCTGCAGTAAGAGAGATAGATGCTTGAAATCTACTAAACTGTGTTCTTGTCTTCAGGGGCAAACCATTATTAGGCGGTACAAACCTGCATGCTACTGTCCTGATGTAAAAGTCAGCTCAGTAAAACCTGCAGTGGTTTACTTTCTTAAGTAAAGCAGACGTCTAATAGAATATGCTCCATTTAGGCCTGGTTCAGCATACTTATTCAGCCTAATTTGTCATTCCAATTCCTTCTTTTCTAAAGAGCCATTAAGGTCCTCAGCAGAGGACAGTATTCTACAGCCTCAATAAAATAAAATGGAAAATCAGAGTGCCTGGGTATTCTAAAGAGAAATCTTTAAAGTGAGATTTTAGGGTCTGTCTTCCTAATGTCAGAAGTATGTTGGGCAATTATCTTTTTGAGACTACTTTCTTTGGTTTTCTCAACACAAAAGTCTTTTAAACAGAGAAATTGGAGACATAGATTACCAGTTCATGGTTATAGTTATGTGCACCTCTAATAAAAATCTTTTTGTTTGTGCACAAGCAACTAAAACTTTCTTGCCACTCATGAAGGGGCAAAATTTACAATACAGAGGGTCCTGCTACCTAGCTAGTCTGTCTTTCCTCTTCGTGCTAAGCTTCCATCCAGTGTCTTATGCCCCAGCGCTGTTTGTAAATAAAGGGGAGTTCAGACTCGAGAATCCTACTGAGGGATCAATTTCCTTTAATGAGTATCCATTGTCCTATATTACTTTTTTTATGTCTTCTACATCCTTTGATAATACCAGGATCATACATCTGTTGTATTTTCCAGCCCCTGGATCTGGGTAAGTTATTCCCAGTCTTCTCAGTACATGTTTCCAAGGTACATATGGTATGTTATCATTTTACCTTTTGATTTCTCTAACTGGCCATAGAATCTGTGAAACAGTCCTACAGTCATAACTTCACAGAGTGAAATTCTTCTGTAGAGTGCTAAGGTTGGTCATGCATTTCTCCACCTTGCTTGTAACTCTGGCCACACTTATGCCCTGAGATTGTACCTCACTTGTAACTCTGGCCACACTTATGCTCTATTACACTCCTTTTGGTGTCTAGGGGTGCGTGCTGGTGGCATGGAGAACCAGGTTCACCCCAGTACCTTTCCTGAACAAGTTAGTTGTGGTGAAAGTCCATGTAGTCTTCCTTTTTGTAAATTAAGTCCAGGAAATCTTTCCTTCCCTGGCTTGTATGACATGTGAACCTTAGGAAGCCATTGGAGTGACTAATGTGGAGTAGAAACTTAGGATTTTCCAATGAGTCATTCCAGGTGAAGAAAATTCCATCAATGAAACAGCTTTAGCAGTCATGTTTACAAGAATTCTGTGCTGTAGAAAAAAAAAATTCAGTTTGGGCAGAGTGTATTAGCTAATCTGGGTGTCATTGCAGCCTTTATGGCTACTCCTTTAATCTGGTTGTAGTATTTTTTTGATAAAGACAAAATAATTATTCAAAAGAACCAAGTCCAGTTGTGTACAACACAGACCTATTTTCTCCGAATGTGAGGTGGTTTATGATGTAAACACTTCCTTAACTGTGTCTGTGTAATATTCATGCAGGAACACAGTACAGAGTGCTTCCACATCTGTAATTACCACAATCGTGCTATGCTCATGGTGACATCCTTGATTTTTCTCAAAAAAAAAATCAAGAGAGTCCAATATAAAATAAAGTGTATTCCTTGAAAGGGGATTTATTATAAGCTTCATAATAATTGCCAGGATCTCTGTGTCTGATTCTCTTCCAGCAACAATCAGCCTCTGGGGGTGTCCTCTAGGTGTTTGAGTTCTTGGGGATACCAACGATTCTTGAGATGTATGAAAAGGAACATCTAGGAAGTCAAGTATCTCACTGCTAAGGAGACCTTCTTCATTTAGCTCAATAAGCTATGTAAGTGGTCATATGTTTCCTTCATGTCATCTGTCGAGACTGTTCTGTAAAATGTGATATTTTCAAGCATGTCTGATTTCACCCTGAGGCTATATTATAAAGTGTATGCATTTAAAAGTTAAAACTCTTCACAGCTAGACCTGATGAAGTATTCAGATGAAATAACTTATCCAAGATAAATAAAGCCAGATGACTGAAGAAGAGAGCTCTTCTGCATTTACTTGGTTTTGCTCTGCTGAGATCTGTATTAACAGGTATTACTACAGGTACTATTACACCCAAAGAGGAAATTATTTCCCAACATTAAGGTGCTAAACAGACTGCATCAGCTTTGAGTTACACCCTTTTGTTGAAATCCTTGAATTCAGAAATATTTGCTGTAAGGGCTTTAGGGATTTTGTAAGTGAAGGCCACAAATTTGTGATCCAACTTAACCAGAGAAGGAAAGAGCAGGGGCACAGTGCAAAAAGCGGCTATGTTCATAAGGACCAAAGCTACGATATTATATCCTGTAATCAGTGTGATAACTATTTGTTCCAGGAAAGGTTTGTTTATTAAGCTGAAGAATTTCAGGATATATCCCATATTGGAGGCATAGGTGCTCTAGTTTACTGAGCGGTAGTTAAAATCACCCAAAACTATGCCATTCTTGTTAAAAGAGAGTTCATGTAGTAAATTTAGGAATCTTACAATCAATGGTGGACATGAAGGGTGTTCTGTGGCAGGGTATAAGATGATAGTTTGCACCATTTAAGGCGAGCTGGAGTTATACAAGTTGAGTTTATGGGTCTCTATAAGAATCTGTCTGGAGCGGATATAATCCTTGGCAAATATAGAGATGCCACCATAGTAACTATCAGGCCTGAAAGCATGATAGGTGCAGAAACCACAGATGGAGGAGGTACTTTCTTTACATTTAAAACAAGTTAGTAATTACATAAACATTGATGCATTGCAAATGCAATAGTGTCTTCTTTGATGCATGTCAATGTCTGTTGCAAAACATCATTAAACTATGATGGATTATGGGAGGTAGATTCCTACATTCTAGCATTTCTATATAACTGAAATAATATGTGTATGAACTAAATAGGAATCTTCTTTTACAAGAAAGCCAGTTCTTCCATTAGTTATTTCAGAACTCACCACTCAATGCCAAAGACTAATGTGGTGAAAACTGACATTACTATGACATATGTATAGCTTAGTATTCATGCATATGCATGAGGCCTCATTAAAGACGAGTATTTATGATTCATGATATTTTTATGGCTATATCTCACAACAGTTAAAAGACATACCTCTGGATTCAGCAAGCTCTGCATGGCATGCAGGAACAGTGCAAGAGCTGCTGGAGGCAATATGGCCACTGAGAGATCCAGGAACAAGCTCCCGGGACGTGCATGAACTCTCTTGCACTATTCCTGCATGGACACAGCTTCTGTTTGCTAATTACCTCATTCGCAGGTGAAAACCATGCAAATGAGGTGAATTAGTGATCCAGGAAGATGGCAGCCGTCAGTGCAGGATTAGTGCAACCTGCAGAAATATACTCGGTTAGTAGCCGAGTACATTTCTGCAAACTACAAAATGGAGCCATGACAGCTTCAAATAAAGGGTGTATATAATGTGGAAGGCATGCCAATGGCCAAATATATGGCCATTGACATGGAAAATAGTTTCAAAATTAGAAAAAATAACTTTTATTTATTTTTTGGCTGATTTCGGACAGTTAAGCATAGGGCAGCAGCACGCAAATGGGATCGGGCCGAAAATAAAACTAAAACCTTGAAAAAAGCTTTTTCTGCAAAATCACAATTTTGCCATTATAGTCTATGGCAGGCAGAAGACTACAAGGTCAGTGAATAGTGGTTGCTAAGGGGGAAGGCTCAGTGTCAGACTTGTAACTAGGCATTAGCAGTCAATTCTATGCAAATGAGGGGAATGATACTGAATCACAGATTTCCCCTCATGGCTAGCCTGCACCCAACCATGTAGGTGCAGGAAAACCATGGTGCAAGCCTATGAGTTAGCTGACATCATAGAGGAGTGTGTCAGGCATACTGTAAGCTTATTGGAGCTCTGTGGCTTGGGTTTGCCCTTAGCTTAGCAGAGCTAAGGAAGGGGGTGTGTTTGAAGCTGCCTAGCAGTCTTTACAGTGCCTAAATGGGTGTGCGTGCTTTGCACCAGGATTTAAACAAACAAAAAAAATTTAAACCAGGAAATAGCAGCTCCGTTCACATTTGAGCACTGGGATTGCATAGCGCACCTCAGGGCTTAAACAAGAAGGCAATGGGAAGGGAAAACAACAGTAGGAAGGTAATCAAGGAGAACTAGCATGGCTGGCAGGTGAAATGTATCAGAACCAGCCAATTACACATGCAACAGCCCAGCACACTACTGTAAACTATGCAAACACCTTTCAGACTGCTTTTTGGGGAAACACCAGTAGGAAGGCAATCAAGGAGAACTAGCATAGCTGGCAGGTAGAATATATCAAAATCAGCCAATTACACAGGCAGCAGCCCAGCACACCACTATAAACTATGCATCACCTTTCCCTCTGGTTTTTCCCCACAAACTCTACACCACCGGTGTACACAAACAGGGAAATTTTACCTAACAAAGGCATCAAAATGATAGGGGCTGCTTTGCTCTCATAAATCAACATGTGGAAAAGGCTGAGGGTGGTGAGGATGAGAATGCGGGTGACCAACCCACAGTGAGGAGAAGGAGAAGAGTGTACAGACCCAGGGTAACCTACCAGGGGCTACATGAGCTGGAGATAGTGGAGCTCTATAGGGTGGACAAGGACATCCTACAGCAAATTGTTGAGCTGTGCCGACCACGCCTCACACACAGAACCAAATCCCAGTGGATACCAAGGTATGTGTAGGCTTAAGAATACTAGCCACAGGCACGTTTCAAAGGCCTACTGTGGATATCATGGGGATCTCACAGGCATCAGCATCCAGGGTACTCCACCATTTCCTGGATGCCATATCAGCACATGCCGGTGAGCACATATATTTCCTCAACACCCATGAGGCATTGACCAGCAATATGCATCTCTTCCACCAAATAGCAAAATACCAACAGGTAGTTGGTGCTATAGATTGCATGCACATACACATTAAAGCACCACCCGGCAAACGGGGTACAGTCTACATAAACCACAAGGGCTTCCTCTCCATCAACTGCCAAGTCATGTGCGATGCCCAGGACATTATAATGAATGTGTGTGCTGGCGGCCCTGGAAGCTATCACGACTCCCACATCTGGCATATGACGCAGCTCTACCAGAGATTTGCCCATGGGGGCATCCCATATGGCCACCCTTGTGGGGGATGCTGGTTACGCACTGGAGCTGTGGCTGATGACACCTATCAGAAATGCACACACACCCGACCAAGAACTCCAGAATGAGGTAAATGCACAGACCAGAATCATAATAGAGCATGTGTTTGGGATGCTCAAGTCATGGTTCCAATGCCTGGACATATCCGGTGGAGCCTTGCAGTACTCACCAGCTACATGTACCCAAATTGTCATTGTATGTGCCATGTTACACAATATGATCCTGTGGAAATAGCTGCAGCAGGAACAGCATGGGGCAGGGCCACACATCCCCCCACCATTGCCAAGGCCAGCACAGGCACAGAGTGACTCGGAGAAGGAACAACCTGAGCCTGCCCCAGTAGGCAGAAGGAGGAGTGCCCAGTATGCCCAGGCCTTGGCAAAGAGGCAACGCATAGCACATATACTGACACAGTAGGAACCCAGGGAATGACACCTCTCTCTCTGACTCGCACATAGAGTAAAAGGGATGCCAAACATGACACTACCTCTGCTTAACCATGTATAGGGAGTGTACTATGTGCATCTGACATAGTTAGCCCTCCAGCACCAGCCTCAATACTGGCACAGCCACAAAGTAAGTCACACTCCCTATCAACTGCTGAATGTAGTAGTATGTTCTGCTACCTGTATCTATGGTATGGATGTGAGCATGTTAGGGAATTGGCTGGCTGAATGGGATGCCAGCAGATAGTAGACATCTATACTGGCAGCATGAAATCCTTAACAAATACTGGTGTCAACATAGTAGGCAGTACTAGACAAGGTGAAAAACCCACTGCAGGACATGTGGTGGGCCAAATGTGTGTCCATAGGACACACACATGCATGTCAGTGAGGCTCACATACCCAACAACAGTCTCAGCCAGCAGGGCAGGTGTAGACAAACACAAAGAAAGGCTGTGCTAAGGCCTCTGATTGATGGCAATGGAGAACAGCCCCCCTCCAGACCTACACAAGCAGACTACAACAGGTCAGGCAGTGGATGTTAGTTCTGAAGGGTAAGAAGTCTGAAACTAAAATGTAGGTCAATAAAACCTAAGAACTGTAGTACACTGATATGCCTCTAGTCTGCATGATAGGTCAGAATACAGAATGAAATGGAGTACCTGAAATACCAGTACAGTCATAGCAAATGTTTACAGCTGTCAGGTGTGCCCCCCTCCCCACAGTCCTATGTAGAAATGTAGTAACATGTATGTGTAGGTATAATAACATTGGAGCACAGATTACCTGAGCTGGCCAAAGTAGCAGGATAGATTGTAGCATGTGTACAATATGCAGGGCTCTCTGTGTTAGGTTGTTGTGTGTTGTATATTGTGTGAAAGTGGTCAGCATTTAGGCATGGAGGGTTGTGTCCTGGTGGCCAGTGGCCAGTACTGTTGATGACAGGGCCAAGTTTTAACAAATGCAGTGCCAAATACAATGCATCCCAGCAAAACCCAGTCCAGCAGTAATCCATACTAATTGTTCAGATGTAATGTCTGTCATCATCTGAAAGATGGACATGGCATGAATGTGAGCCAAGACATACACACAGTACTCAGGTGGAAGTACCCTAGACAGAAAGTCTATAAAATGTTACTATCAAATGGACACACCTTTGGAATTGTACATACAGATTAGTAGCACATTAGTTGTCTGTGTAGTATGGAATACTGTTGTAGTCTGGCCAATCACTGGCAGACCACAAAAGGCACAGTTATGAAGTAATGAGAGAATGCCTATGTCCCCACACAAGACAGCATACGAGGAATGTCCCAGGTATATCTGTGAGTCAGCTGCAAAAAGCTTCTATGGCACACATGCACACAGCTCACCCCACAATCAGCCACAGGTACCTCACAGGTCTTATCCCTGCTGTTGGGAATGAGTACAATATGACCCCCACCTCTGTATGGGAATAGTCACATAATGCAGCATGCTGAAGAGGTGTCCCATGCAGGTGTGTCCCTAGCTGTAAGCAGCACCCTGCCAGCATCCAGAACAATGGATTAATATGGACAGGAACTATTGCCATTAACACCTCACATACTTACCCTGTCACCCCAGGGGAATATAGTGGCTTACAGCCTGGGACTGTAGAAGTGACACAATGCACCAGCCTGCTACAGATGGCCTGCATCACTACCAAATGCCCTACAGTCCTCTGTCAAAGGCCTGTGTCTCACCCATACTGCCAATGTATTTTATCTCATGGACTCCCAAATAACAACATAACACAGTCCACAGAACACAAATGCAAGGCCATGTTGACAAATCCCAGTAGCATGTCCACCATGTCCTACTGCATGAACTGTAGACCAACCCCTAAATACTGCTGGGATGAAGTAATAACTATAGGGATACTTATCAGATAATGTTTGTATAATGTTCGGAAGAGGACAGAATAACGAAGGGAGTGGGTAGAAGCATGGACGTCATGGAGTGTGTGAAGTCTAAAACTGAGATGTGTGCACATACTATCCCTGCCTGCAAACACAGGAATGGGTGGCTAAAACCTGCTCGTAAACCACAATGTGAAGGGGTAATGACCAGAAATATGAGCCCTGCCTCTGGGTAACCTGTGTGAATCTGTACAGCTGTGAGGTATGGCCACAGCAGGATACAGCCATACTGTCACGTTGATGGATGTACAAGCATGGGATCCTTAGCCACCACAGAACCAAGGTGATGAACCATTTACACAGACCCATCAGCTAGTGTCTGCAGCCCCCCCTCCATAATGGCATGATTGTGCAAGAATATGTAGGCTGCAGACCACAATACTGGACACAGCTTCATTCATTTTGTGTTCCCCAGGAAATTACTGCAAGCAAATATGTATACCTCTCAGTAGCTGATGACATAAAACATCACAGTGTAAAACAGTAAATATGTCTGAAAATCTCTGCTAACAGCAAAACCATGTAGCAGAAGCAGCACAGACACAATTAGTTACATTATCCCACTATCCTTTGCCCATTAAGACCCCATGTTGTCAACCGATCTACAGATATCCTGTAGAAACAGGTTACCAGCTGTAGGTGTAGAAAACAAGGCTGCAGTGGAGTACAACCTACCTGGAATGGATTCACACATTCAATACAGAAGGCCATACTGGGCATGCTCCCACACTTAGAGAACAAAGCCCCTGTCTGACAACAAAATACTGCAAGGTCATATTGGGCATGCTCCCACACTTACAGAAATGAAGCCCATGTCTGGCAACAACAGTGGGCTATACATATCTGTCAGTCACAAATGTTTGTGCGCACACTCCACATTGCACACCAGTCATGCTTTGCACACACATCGGATAGGAATACACACATGTATCCCAGGACAACAAACTATAATAGTCCAAACTTACACATACATAGATGTATGGAAGAGAGTGACAGACAGTGACAAACAGCTTCCCATCATGAGGCCTGTCCCACCCAGCACACATCCAACTGGCCAATACCACATGATGTGCAAATGCCAATCACTGTAGACATTTGCTTCTGGCATCCCTCGGCACTATAGTATCTGTGGTGCTTGTGATAAATGTGTAACATGACTGTACAAGTCATTATTCATCTAGCAGTTGTATACACATTCCTGTTAAATGTAAACCTGTGTGTGACTGAGTGTTGTGGGTGTGCTTCCAGATGAATGGTTTATGGCCCATTCACACACACTGCACTCCCCATTGCCCTACTTTGGCAAGCCTGCTGATGTCATTCACCTTGAAATACACCTTTGGGGAAAAACTAGCCCTATAATCTCTGTGGCATGTGCTATAACTGTGTAATTCTGTAGTGTAATGTACTAGTTAGGTAGGAGTTCTAATCCCAGACATGGCAACTGTGAGACTCTGTGTGTGTGTGTTTGGTTGTGTGTAGGGATCAATGCTCTTGAAGCCATTTGCAGTCACTACACTTTCCATTGCCCCACTTTGGCATGTCTGCTGATGTCATTCACCTTGAAATACACCTTTGCCAAAGGGCCAGCCCTATAAGCTCCATGGTGCATGCTATAACTGCGTAATGCTATAGTGTGATGTACTAGTTAGATAGAAGTTCTAATCCAAGACATTCTGACTCTGTGTGTGTGTGTGTGTGTGTGTGTGTGTGTGTGTGTGTGTGTGTGTGTGTGTGTGTGTGTGTGTGTGTGTGTGTGTGTGTGTGTGTGTGTGTGTGTGTGTGTATTTGTCTGTGTAGGGATCAATGCTTTTGAGGCCATTCACAGTCACTACACTTTCCATTGCCCTACTTTGGCAAGCCTGCTGATGTCATTCACCTTGAAATACACCTTTGGGGAAGGAGTAGCCCTATAACCTCCATGGCACATGTTATAATTGTGTAATGCTGCAGTGTGATGTACTAGCTAGATAGAAGTTGTAATCCCAGACATGACACCTCTGTGTGTGTGTGTGTGTGTGTGTGTGTGTGTGTATGTGTGTGTGTGTGTGTGTGTGTGTGTGTGTGTGTGTGTGTGTGTGTGTGTGTGTGTGTTTGTCTGTGTAGGGATCAATGCTTTTGAGGCCATTCATAGTCACTGCACTTTCCATTGCCCTGCTTTGGCAAGCCTGCTGATGTCATTCACCCTGAAATACACATTTGGGGAAAGACTAGCCCTATAATCTCCGTGGAGCTTGCAATAAATGCAGTACACTGTAGTAGTAATACATAGGTAGGTAGTGGTTTGAATCTCAGCACTGTCAAATGTGTGTGTTTATCATCAGTATCCTGTGTGGAGGTAGCTATGATTGTGTAATAACAGGACTCATTGTGGGGTGGGTTTTGCAAATTTCTTATATGGTGGGCCTATTATATGTCACAATGTCCATCTTACAAGGACAACAGATGTCAAACAGCAGAGAGGCTGGTGTAGACAATCCATACCCCTACGTGTGACATTATGGATTGGGGAACAATATAGGCAACCATTGTATTAGCCAGAGAACACTCTCCACCCATCTCATACACAAACACACTTGGCTAGGCAAAAAACACTATGTTGGTAGTTTCCTGCATATTGCCCAGAGATAGTAACCATGGTGTGATTGCAGTGGACTACAGAGGACAAAGCACCCTGTTCCATCCCTACAATAAGCAAATAATTGCTTACAGTGGTCCTTGGCTATGTTCCCCACTGGACACCTGCAACAACTGCAGAGTCAGCAAATGTAACCCACAAAATAAATACCATGCCTTATACACATGCCCTGTATGGACAGATGCCACTAACACCAGTGAATACCTGTATCATGCTGCCAATGTAGGTGCAGGATCAACCTCAGTTCCATAGCCAGTTCTCACCACCTGTGGTCAGGAATGCCACATCAGATGATAACAATTTCCCCAAACAATATGCCCCAGACACACCAGGTACACTTTCACATGTCACAGAACATGCATATGGGACATGTGCACATCCCAGACACTGTCCATGTTATGGAATATAGAACGCATACATGGCAAGCATTGCACAGCACTGGCCACCCACAATAGTAACCCAGATGAGTGGATGGCGAATACAATACCCACCTGTGTGGGCCAATCCAGGGACTACACCCCTGAGCCTCACTGCAGACCATTGTCATGTGGCCTGATGCCAAGGTATACCCTTTGACTAGCCTTGTACAGCCTTCTGGCACAGTCAACCACTACACACCTGTGAAGCAATGAACTCATGCATGTCAGTATTGGCAAATCTGTGTCTGTGTGTATGTGTGTGTGTGTGTGTGTGTGTGTGTGTGTGTGTGTGTGTGTGTGTGTGTGTGTGTGTGTGTGTGTGTGTGTGTGTGTGTGTGTGTGTGGAGATTAATGAGTTGGAAGCCATTCACACTCACTACACCTCCCATTGCCCTACTGATGTCAGTCACCTTGACATACCCTTTGCCCATATATCAGCCTGATAGACTCTGTGGTGCATGTGAGACCTGCTTAATACTGTAGTGTAGCAAGCTAGTTAGTTAGGAATTCTAATGCTGACCCTGCCAACTGTGATAATGTGTGTGAGTCCCTGAGAGAGTGTGGTTGTGTCTTCCTTGACACCTGCTTTTGTGGACAGGCACATGTACTACACCTACCTTATCCCTCTTTTATCACTGTTGCTGATTTCACTCACCTTCAAATATACCTTTGGACAGCTCTCCAACATGTAAGCTCTGTGGTGCATGCAATAACTGCATATAAATGTAATAGCAATACATAGTCAGGCAGGGGTTTGTTACCCCATACTAGTAAGTGTGTGACACAAACATGCTTAGCTCTTACTCTCCTACCCCCTTCCTTTCTTACTTTGTCTCTGTCTGTCTCTCTCACTCCCTCTCTGGTGGATGAGGAAAAGTACACCTGCTTTGCTTAGGCAGCAGCTTGCATTTTGTAAGTGATGCTCATGATCAGCTGATGGTCTGTGCACAAATTGCAGTCCCCCACTAGCTGATTGCATGTGAAACAGCTGTGGTAATATCCCCATAACCAATTGCATGGAAACACACTCCTATAACTGGGAACATCATATGGGTGTTGGCCCTTTTCTTTCACTGTGAGGAGGACTTCATGTCGGTGTTTGGCAAACAGCATCACAGAGGGTAGTGGGAAACACCTCTTACAACATACACTGTGGAGACAGGCCAACAAACAGGAAGGGGATGTTCCGGACATGAGGACGGAATGTAAGTCTTGCTCTTCTACATTTGAAGTAATGTTGGTTTAACAGGGTTTGTGTGGATATGGCTGGTCTACATGATTTAATACCTGTCATGACAGTGTTATGTGGTTGAGGAAACTCTCACCTGTAGGGCTATCTGCAGACTGGCCAGTGTTTGGAGACTTACATGTGTTGTGTTACTCACAGATGACCTATCTTTAGAAATGCAGTAGCATAGTCTGAGGATTGCAGTCAGTACATGGTGACAGCCATTAGAGTTACTGACTTCATATCCCTCAGAAGACATATGTCACAACAAACCCTGTTACACCAGTAAATGTATGAGTTTATCACAGCATCATGTCAATATTGGCCCTGTGCTTGTGCCTCCAGCCACAACTCTGTCAACTTTTGTACATATGTCATGCGGTAAGAGGTGCATATGTTCAGTACACCATTATTTATTGACATCATACCCGATAACAAGCCAGTGAGATATCAGACTGCTAGACATGTTATGTATAGTAGGGCTTATATTTGAGGACAAAACCTGGACATTCTGTTGTAGTGTGTACAGTAGTGAGGTCTGTGTACTTATGGTGATTGTCTACAGAGTGTGTATTGCGAATATGTACCTTGGCCTGTGTACAGACTGTGGTAGATGTCATTGTTCTTGGTCCTGTTCTACCTTATGTTGCATGCTGCTCCAGTGTATGGTACCCTATTGGTGTACATGTTTGTAGGGCCAAACCCACACATGTCCCATACCACAGTCAGGCATCAGAATACACTGTGTATTGGCTCAGTATATGTAGGGTTAGTGTGTGAGTGGCACATATGAGGATGGTGTTGATTACACAGTCCATATACTGTAATATTAACCATGCTTACCATATGTGGCTGTGGCTGTGTTTAGATTGGTTGTGGGTATGCGCTTTCACACAGGTGTCTGTTACTCCATGCTGTTACATGCCTGTAGAGCCTGCTATATTTGCAGGTACATGTGTATTCCTCCATAAGAAATGTAGGCCAGTGTTGTGGCAGTCTGCCTGTAGGTTACACAGTGCTTTGTGACATGCCTAGCAGCTGAGTGTACTAACCCAGTGTAATGTTATATCCATATATATGTCAGATGTACTGCTGCGATCGGCCCACCATAACTGTTGTGTATTTCTGACAAAGCAGTGGGATGCTGTACAGATGTACGTCACTAACTAGTGTGTAGTATGTTGGCTTGTGACCTCTGCTCCTCTGGTTATTATGTGTCAGGACAGATAGGAGTGTGAATGCATAAACTGTGTGAGCATATCTATTCCAGTATTTATGTGATATCCCCATTTACATGGCTGTAAACATCCACTTTGTCAGGCTTGGTCCACACATCTTGCACTAAGGAGTTCTGTGTATACCTCTGGACTGACCAGAGTGTGTCAGACTGTCCACATTTATTGGTCATATCTCTGCTATATTCCACAGGACCATTACTGTGATATCTGTGGTACTGTACTATGATGGTCTTAGGATGTCTGTCAGTAACTGATGGCATACATGTCAATATCAGATGTGACTTCCCACACACAACATTTCTGTTAAGACAACCCCTGCTACAGTAGCAACAGTCTACATTTATATCTGCAATACTTACATGACATCCCCTTGCACTAAGAGGTTGCAACTATTGGTGCTGAGGTATGACTGCACTACATGTTCTGGAGATATGTTAAACATATATATATATATATATATATATATATATATATATATATATATATACACACAAATACACACACATATATACATTTTATATATATATATATATATATATATATATATATATATATATATATATATATATATATATACAAATACACACACACATATATATTTATAGATATCTACATATAGATACATATAACTGGGAGAACTACTCAAGTACTAACTCCCTTGCCCAACGCTTCCTAGAATTTATAAACTCGAATGCCCCAGATCAACTGGTCAACACCCCCACCAGAGGGAACAACATATTGGACCTGGTCATCACCAACATGGGCGACCGGTGTTCCACACCTGACGTCAACCCCTCGCTGGTTAGATCAGACCATAGACTAATCACTCTGGATATCCACATTCTGCCCCAACCCCATTCAAGGAAACTACCGTGAAAAACTATTCAAAATCAAACTTCAAGTTACTTAAGACCGAGGTGGAAAGGTTCACAGCCCCCATGCCAATGGGCAATGCTGTCCAAGCTGCTGAAACCTATGCAAAGGTACTCTATGACCATCTGCAGGAATGCATGGATCGTGCTATCCCAAGTAAAACCAAGACTCACTCCTCCAAGAAAAGTAAACCAGTCTGGTGGACCCCTGCCATAAACAGGCTCTACAATAGAAGGTGGAAACTAGTACAGACAAGAGCAAAATCCCTAGAAGGAAAGACATCCCTAATCAGTATCAGCAAGAAACTATGATTCCTCATTATATCATCCAAGGCTAGCTTCGAAGGAAAAATTGCCAAGGACTCCAAAGATTACCACAAAGAGTTCTTTAGCTATGTCAAGAACCTAAGTGGAGCTCTCAGATCTGCTCTGAGTTGGTGCAGAATGGGCCAAAATACATTGAACCAACTGATATTGCCAACATTTTGGCAGACAGGTTTAGTGCAAACTTCACACCCCTCTCACCCCCTAAAGGGCCCATAACCACACCAGAAGAATTTAAGGCCCCAGCAATCACTGACACACAGGTTAAAACAGCCCTATCCAAAGCCAAAAACACAGCCCCAATGGGACCGGACGGTGTCCCAGGCTGCGTCCTACAAGAGCTCCATAATGAACTAACCCCCCCCACCTAAACACACTATTCAAACTCAGCCTCTCTACAGGCTTTGTACCCACAGAGTGGCGCACAGCAACAGTTATCCCACTCCACAAAGGTGGCGCCACGACTGACCCCAGGAACTATCGCCCTATAAGCCTGACTAGCCTGGTCTGCAAGGCTATAGAACGCATCATCATGGAGCTCATTAACAGAGACATTGGGAACCTCCAAACTTTGGACCCCACCCAGTTTGGCTTTGTTAAGGGCAGATCATGCCTCCTAAACCTGGTGGACTTCTTTGAGACAGTTACCAAGGCATTAGACGAGAGTGAGGAGGTCCACACAGCCTACCTAGACCTCGCAAAGGCTTTCAACACCATTCCCCATTCTGGTATTATAGACAAGCTCACCAACCTGTACATTAACCCCTACATCACGAGATGGGTTGCAAATTGGCTTACGGACAGAACCCACACGGTGAGAGTTGTAGACTCTAGGTCCGACTCTAAACCAGTTACAAGTGGCATCCCCTAAGGCTCAGTCCTAGGACCCTTCCTGTTTGGTATATACTTCTCAGAGGTACAGGCAAGCACAGGAGGACTTTGGCTGACCAAGTTTGCAGACGACTGCAATCTAGGGGCCATAATTGATTCTCAAGCTGATACAGACACCCTCCAGAAGGGTCTCACTGAGACAGATACCTGGTGTCAAAATCATGGCCTCAAGCTGAATGCCAAAAGGTGCATAGTCATCCCCTTTGGGAAAAAGGCCTTGGGAGAGGCTAATTTTAAGTTACATGTTTTTTGAAATCAAAAGTTTAATTTTTCAGGAGGCAACTGGGGCGAAAGTCACAGTGAGCCGAAAAGGAGACAAGATAAGAACTATACATCCATCAGAGACATGATTTTTGGGTTTGAGAAAAAACTTTACAAACTCAAGACTTTGCAGATGGAAATGTTTTATTTTAATGAATGTATTAAATTGAAGGTGGTTCCTCGGGTACTACGTGTTTTTAAATTTCCCTTTGGGTTATACTACAACATGGATATGGTGCAAGATTTCACTAACCTGTTTGATAAATGGGGTATTGAATTGCTTAACAAAGTGATGGTTTTTCAGGAACAAATGAAGGCTAAATTACTTAAAGAAGTGGAAATACTTAACAAGGACATTTTGGAAGATTTACTATTTCCTCAGTATGAGGAATTGTATTCTAAAGTCCTTGAGAGGGTTGAAAAAAAGTGTAACATACAATTTCAGAAAAAGAAAAGGAACTTAATAGGGATGTTCAACAATATAAATCCAATACAGTATACCCAACAGACAGGCTTTTTATTGATGGTTATGGTCAAGAAAATGTGCCAAGGAGTTTCAATTTTCAAAGAGGTGGAGGTTTTTCAGATGGTTATTCAGAGGTTACTGGGAATACCACTCCCTTTGAATAACCATTTAATGAAGGTTTTTATGTAGAAAAGGATTTTCCCACCCTAAGATGCTCGGAAAGAATAGCGAACAGACAACTAGGAGTCCAACAATATTACAATTACGATTACCCTGCCCGCAGGGGTTCATACTACAAGGGAAGATGCAGGGGCAGGTATTAGATGGGAATTCCTTCCATTCTGATATCATCTGTACCTCTAAAGGATTTAATATTTACAACTATACAGACAGAGTTATTTCTGAAGAATATTTCTCACTTTTTTCTAAAGGGTTTAAATTTGTTCCTGCTAAGACACCAGATATAGCGGAAGTATTACTTGATATTCACCTGTTTACTAGGAAAATTAATTTTTGATTGCTGTTTCCTAAAAACAATATGGGTAATATTCAGCATAAATCTATGGCCTTGAGAAAAAATAGTGTGTTCAACCCTCCCTTGCACCCTTTGGTAGCTAGTTTTGAGAATGTGGTTAAACAAGAGTTGTACCAACTTTGGGCTAATAACAAGAAGTTCTAGTTTAATTTGAGTTATAAAGAGAAAGAACTACTTTTTTCTTTAGAACATGACAGAAGTATCCATATAATGACCCTTGACAAGGGAGGGGGGGGGGTCGTAATTTTCAACAGTGAAGACTATAAAAATCTTATTCAAGGTATTTTGTTTCAGGAGGAAAGCTATTTGCAGGTATCCAAGAATCAGATTAATATTTCCTAACGGTGTATTGATGGGTTTTTGGAAGAATATTTACTAGAACAAAGGATCAGTCCGGAAGTTTACTGTTTTCTATTAAATAATCTTCCCAAGGTACCAAGTATATTTGGCATCCCTAAGATCCACAAAGATGTTTTGTCACCTCCATTTAGGCCTATTGTGGCAGCAGGGGGGTCTAAAACACACAATTTGGCAGTCTTTGTGGATCAGATGGTTAAGCATGCAGTTGAGAGTATGCCACATCTTGTGAAAGATTCTTGGGACTTTCTGGGACAGATTAAGCAAGATTTATGGAATCCTGATCTGATTTTTTTTGACAATAAACGTACAAGATTTATTCTCCTGTATTCCTAGAGTGGAAGGTTTGGATTATTTTGAAAAAATGCTGTTTGATCATTCTAGTTTATCGCCAGAGCGTGTACAGCTTGTTTGTGAAATTATGGCCTTGATTTTAGATAACAATATTTTTTTTTTGAAGGGCAATATTTCCAACAAACCAAAAGAGTTGCTATGGGGGCAGCTTGTGCCCCCATTTATGCAAACCTTGTTTTATTAGGGTGGGAGAAAGAGTTTATTTTTGAAAGTAGGTTTCATTTGGATATTTTGTTTTACAGCAGGTACCTGGACGATATTTTTATTTTACGGAAGGGTACCAAGGAAAGTATTGCTGGTTTTGTTGACTATCTAAATGGCACTACCCATTATTTGAAATTTACCTATGAGTGTAAAGAGAAAGAAATTCACTATCTTGATATCACCATCATTAAAGATGTGTGTTGATTTAGATCCAAGGTGTATAGAAAGAAAACTTTTTGTAATTCCTACCTCCATTTCCAAAGTCACCACCCACTATACCAGAAAAAAAGTATTGTCAAGGGACAGGCAATCAGAATTTCTAGAATAACTTCCCATCTTGAGGACATCATTAAGGAATTCAGTGACCTGAGGAACATGTTTCTGGAGAGAGATTATCCACTAGAATTTGTAGAGGGTATTTTACAAGAGGTTTTCAGAGAGTGGGGTTCTAAATATGAACCTTTGCTAGGTAGAGGTCGTTCTAAAACCAAAAATTGTGAAACAACAGAGAGTTCTACCCATAACTTCTCCCAGGCATGTGTGGTGCAATACAGTACACATTATAATGATATCAGAAATATACTTTGTAAGAATTGGAACATTTTTAGGAGTGACCCTAATATTTTATAAGCAGCGGGTGAACAGCCTATATTTTGTACTAAAGTGGGCCGCAACTTGAAACTTACCTTGGAGGGTAACATAAACAATAGCAGTGAAAAAATGAATGAATTCACCAAAGCTTGTGGTTGTTGTACACAGTGTAGATATATACTATCGGCTGCTAGTTTGAAACTTGATAATATCAACCAGGACACAGTGTTTTTCAAAAAAGGTAACTGTCAGACTAGCAAAATAGTTTATCTGGCAAAGTGTAATTCCTGCCCGGGGTTTTATGTTGGGAAAACTGAGAGGGCTCTCAGGTCCAGGATATATGAACACTTATATGACATTAAGAATTCAAAAGAAACCAATGCCTTATTTAGGCATAGTAAAATATGTGTTAATTTCTCTGGATTTAAGTTTGGGATATTAGATACCATTGAAATAAACCCCAGGGGTGGCAACTGGAAAAACACTTTAAACAAGAGGGAACTGATATGGCAGCTTCATTTGGCAGCTAATCTGTGTCTAGGATTAAATGATTTTATATCTATCTTGCCTGCTTTAAAAGAACGAGCGGAAAGGGTTTAATTTTATATAATTTCTTTACAGAAATGTATTTTATTGTATTTTTAGTGTTTATAGTGTATGCCTTCAAGGTATTAATTTATTCAAGAGATCTTTTGTTTGACTGGTGGGATTCCTCACCTATCCTGTGACAGTGTAATATATTTAAATCCACATGACTGTTTGTATATTGTTTTGAGGAAGTCAATTTTACTTTGATGAAGGCACTTAACCTGAAAAATAAACTTGTGTCTACTAGTCCTACTGGTGAATTTGTGGTTTTTATATACTTCTCAGAGGTACAGGCAAGCAGAGGAGGACTTTGGCTGACCAAGTTTGTAGACGACTGCAAACTAGGGGCCATAATTGATTTTCCAGCTGATACAGACACCCTCCAGAAGGGTCTCACTGAGACAGCTACCTGGTGTCAAAATCATGGCCTCAAGCTGAATGCCAAAAAGTGCATAGTCATTCCCTTTGGGAAAAACAAAGTACACGCAAACTACCACATAGGTGGTAATAACCTAAATACAAAAAAAGTAATAAGGGATCTGGGGACCCAAGTAGATAGTAATCTCTCCTCTGATAATCATATTGCCAAGGTGGTTAGAAAATCCTTCTATGTGGCCCACCTAATCTCAAAAGGGTTCGCATCCAGATCAAAGGAGGTTATTGTGCCTCTCTACTCATCACATATTAGACCCATTATAGAATACAACGCCCCATTTGGGATGTACCTTACAAGACACCTGCAACAGCTGGAAAGACCACACAAGTACCTCACCAATAGGATTACTGGTCTCAAACAGATGACCTATGCAGCTCGACTAAAGAAACTCCAGCTGTACTCGGTTGCATACCGCTTACTCAGAGGCGATCTATGCCTGACATACAAGGCCATGTCCTACTCAGAATTGATGGAAATGCTCCACCTAAAAAAACCCAGTCCCTGAGAGCTACATGCTCTAGGGATATAAACCTTACCACAATGTTAAATAGGACGTGCTGGAGGGATAGATTCCTGACCCAGAGATTCCCCACGCTTTGGAACAAAATTCCAATATACATTAGGCAGAGCCCCTCACTAGCACTCTTCAAGAGAAGCCTTGATGGGTGGATGGGAAACAGAAAATTTACCCTGGGGATCACTGCAGTGGCTCTGCTGGACAGAGGCACAGGGAACTAATCTAAGGGGGTGGTGAAAGCCAACACACTCTGGCTAGGCTTATAAATGCCCTTGGGCAGATAGCCTAGTACTTACCTATGAACCTATGACCATATATATATATATATATATATATATATATATATGATACACATACATATATATATATATATATATATATATATATATATATATATACATGACCACATATATAATGCAATATACAGATGTATATAAATACATATATATGAATATATATGTGTATGTACATGTACGCATATATCTACATATGTATATATATATATATATATATATATATATATATATATATATATATATATATATATATATATATATATATATATATATATATATATATATATATATATATATATCCTTATGTGTAAACATGACTGTTGTATGTACGTTCTCAGATGTATCACACCGTATTTATCTGATATGTGTATATTTAGATATAACATACAGGATTCAACAGTAATATCACTGACAAGTACTGCACAATTGTAGAAGTCATAGCAGTTGTTCAATACTATTCAGTATGTGTAGTGACAGATATATTGGAAAAAACAACAACTGTCTTCACACCTTAGTGGTTAACTGCTGTGACTATAGTGTAGAGGGTCCTGGGTTAAATTTTGTTGTTGGGCAGAACAAGGGTTGTTGTATACAGAGTGATTAAGGCACTTTCAAGCAGTTGTAAGTGGGTTTGCGTGATGGTAAGCAATGCTAACTTCCGGTTAAATATGCTTACAGAGAGTTAGCTTCAAAATTGCTTATTTTGTGTGCGCATTGCTTACCCCCCCCCCGCAAACAGGATTAAACCCACTTACTGCTGCTTAAAAGTGTTTACTCCTGCTTACGCCCATGCTAATTTCTTTAAAAGAAAAGAAAACTGGGTGATAGGAAAAAGGTGAAAAAGGGGCACAAAGAGGGAAAGACAGTAGGGGAAAGTAGCTAGGAATGTGCAGGATGGGTGTAGGGAAGGTCCATAGCTGCCCATTTCTTCTACAGCAACAACTGTGCATATACACTGATTTGGAGGTAGATTTGGACACTCTAACCCCTGAGAGAGAGGAGAGGACAACAATAATATGTTGTGAAGCCAATTAGGCAGGATTACATGTGTCCAGTGGACACATGTGTGAAATGGACAGCTAAGTATGGGGCAAGATTTTTTTTTTGGGAACAGATTGCCCTTTTTTTTTAAGGTGAGAGTGGGATGTTGGGGAAGGATAGTAGGTATATTTGGGGAGGTAGATTGGGTAGGATGACAGACAAGACAGCCAAGACAGCATGCAGGGGTGGTATATGACACATGTGGGGGGTAAACACCTTGGATGGGGAGGGGTGTTTGGAAGTCAGAAGCCCATGAGCCCCCAAATGGAAACAGTGGGACTGAGGTTCCCATCCATGGGCAGTCACAACTGCACCTTCATAGCCCCAAAGGTGACTGTGCTGGGGACTGGGTAGGAGGGGCAGGCTGACCCTGTAAATGCTCCATGTGGCCCTCAAGCTGGCGTAGCTGATCACCAAACTCTCTGTGGAGCTCGCTACACACCAGACCCCAGAACTCACGATGGGTGACAGTTTCCTGTTTGCACTCACTCCCGGGGGGGTGAGCCCCATCCCCTGAGATGGTTCCACCCAAAGGTGGCACAGGACCAGTGGACAAGAAGGTCTCGGGGTGGGCCCCAGATGTGCTGGTGCCCAGTGCCATGGCCAGATGAGGTGGGAAGAGGTGGGTCCGCTGGGACCGGCCTTCCCAAACGTGCTATGGTGTTTCAATTTTAAAACATATTTGAGTTAGTAATAGTCAACACATTCCAGGATTAGGTATAACAGCATGCATAGATATTCCCATTAACCCAAAACACCAGATATGGAACAGTTGCATAGCAAACAGAACACATGCATATATGGAACCACAGTGGCCATTACAACAGCATGCAGGTTACATTGATGGCAGCATGCCACCAATGTAGGAGTATTTCAACATGGCTCATACATAGAAACTAATTTTAATATTTATCAAACAATAGGACATATGTCCCAACAATAGATTTAATTGTACACATACCCATTGAGTTGTGTATTTAGATTATTGTTGCAGATATGGTGGGGGGTGGAGAGAGATGTCAATTAACAACTTGTATATCCCTGTAGTTCTCAATACTTTCTTAGTCACTGCTGTAATCTGTACCTTACAGGTATTATTACACTACCCTATGGCCTTAGTGTGGACAGTGGTATGTTTGTAGACAACTATATACACAAACTGTGTTTTACCTGCAGTATACACCTCTTACCTGGTATACCTGTGGAGGTATTTTTTGTTAACACTACCTGACTGTTTCTACGCAAATTCCCAGATTCCAGGGAGATGTTATGCACATATGTCTCAATCTCTTATTGCACACACTCTGGTCAAGGATTGACAACATGCAGGTGAAACTGGAACATATTTTGACAATTGCCCTCATAAACCTTTGGTTTGTTGCTACAATGACAGGTTTGTTTTCATATACATTTTCTGAATATTTACAGGTCTGACAGTCAGTTATATGTCATTAAATGCTGCCTAAATGTCAGAGATCATCACACTGACTTGCCAGGGGGACAGGGCAACAGGCACCGGATATGGGCCAATTATCTGGACATTCTGAACAAATCTGTACAGTTGAGGGGTATGATTCTGCATACAGCTTACTACCACTCCCAGGATTCTAACCATGGCTGTGTCTGCTAAAAATAAAACAGTGTGAATCACAGTTGAGTGTACTATTTAGATATTGCTGTGTATCTCTTCACTAATTTCTGTCTATAAGTCTCCCATGGTTTTACAGTCTGTCCTTGTAATTACAACACTATTATACAGGGATTCCTAGACAGTTTCATTATGTAGCACAATGTGGATGACAGTGATGAGTAATACATTATTATTCAGAGCAACTGCAACACTAACAATGCCATACAATACCAGACTAAACAGTACCAGTCCAGGATTTCAATCTTTTATTTCCAGGCACAGTTTTCTTATCTGACAGACCTGTGGAAGGAATGTTTGTTAACAGTACCTGAATGTTGCCACACATATTACCAGATTCCACGTTACTATTATGCACATACATCTCACTCTGGTACTGCACACACTATGGTCATAGCTTCACAACATGGGGGTAGAGATGGGACATGCTTTGCATATTATTCTCATAACATTTTGGTGAGTTGCTAGAGTGACAGGTTTGTTCTTAAAGATATATCTCTGACGGTTGTGATGTCTGACAATCAGTTGTATGTCATTACCTGCTGCCTAAAATTCTGGGATCATCCCACAGATTTGCCAGGGGGACGGGTGACAGGCAGGAAATGTAAGCCAATTATATGAACTTTCTGACAAAATATGTACAGTTGAGGGGTATGATTCTGCATACAGCTTACTACCACTCCCAGGATTCAAACCATGGCTGTGTGTGCTAAAAATACAACAGTTTACGTCTCACTTGAGTGTGCTATTTGGATTTTGTTGTGCATCTTTTGACTGTTTTCTAAGTCTCCCTCAGTTGTACAGTATGACCTTGTGATTACAACAGTTGCATACAGACATTCCTACACATTTTATTTATGTAGCACAGTGTGGGTAACAGTGCTTAATACAACAGTACTATTAAGAGATTGCAACACTACATCACCATATGATACCAGAGTAAACACAAGCAGTTCAGTAGTTAGACCTTTATTGCCAGGCTGGTACCCTTTTATTTACATACAACCTATATGAGACTCTTCCTGCCATATTGTCTGGTTTATTCAGTACATCTCATACACAATATAGGTTTTATACTGGCAATTAACTTTCTACTACTTTTAGATTTATTTCTTATGACAGTACATATGCAAGATTATTACTAACCTGCCTCGCGACACAGCCTCTTCAGCCTACATGCATGGGCTTCCTGATTCACAGCCATCTCTGCTGCCGCTGTCAAAAACATAAGAGGAATATTTAGCCATACCTATCCATAATATACATGAGCTGGAAATTATTAAACAGGTAGTAGAATGAGTACTTACACACGGCTGAGTCATCACCCTGCCTAGCTTTTTGGATCCACTGATCCAAGCGTTCCCTCTTCCTCCATTTCAGGTCAGCATAGTGATGCCTGACCTGCTCACCAGTTCAAGGGATGCCAGTGACACTGGTGAGATCACGGGCGAGACGGTCCCAGGCTTCCACTTTATATTGGGAACCCCGGTACTGGCCCTGCAGCAGTCTCTCTTCATAGTCTTTTACCAGGAGTCCTGCCATAACCTTGGACTCCTGGATGCCCCAGTGCTGCACTCGGAAGCGTGATCCTTCCCTGACACCAGCCATTGTGCCTACAGGAGGAAGCTGCAACCAGTTATGAGATGTATTCCCACCTGTGGGGTTTAAATAGGGCCTATTTCCTGCACTTTACCATGATTGGACAGTTTTAACAATGCTAAGCTATGGCAAACCTGCTTATCTAAGGTTGGCATTGCTTAAAGGGCATACCAATGGGCAAATCAATTGAGCTGGGCTATGTATTGCTTCCACCTAGTAAGCAGAGGTGTGTAATGCTTAGCATTGCTTATTTTTAAATTTACACACTATTTGCTGTTTGGCATTGATTTATCATTTATTTAATGTTATATATTTGCTTTGTATCCGTGATTCATGTGTATGTACACTGCATGGGGTACTTGTGTTTATCGGGGGGATTTTTACCACTTTATTACAATGACACCTCACACCTGCACTTAATGCAGTACTCCAGTTCACAAATATATGTTATTTAGTAGGTTATACAATATTAAAATGTTTATAGATTCTTTTCACGTGTAAATTGTGATTTTGCTATAGTGAGGATCTGTTTGGGTATACCTCAGTTTTATGTAGAGGTGTGATGGCTTACTGGTTAACTGCTGTGACTATAGTGTACAGGGTCATAGGTTCAAGGGCTGTTGATTTTGTTGCTGGGCAGAACAGGGGCTGTTGGATACAGGGTGATTAAGGCACTTTTAAGCAGTTGTAAGCAGGTTTACGTGACAGTAAGCAGTGCTAACTTCCGGTTACAGTTTCTTATACTCATTTAGCTTCTTAATTGCTTAACCTCTGTAGGCATTGCATACCCCTGTGCAAACAGGCTTAAACCCACTTATTACTGCTTAAAAGTGCTTACTCCCACTTACCCCCACAGTAATTTAGAAAGAAATAAAACATGGGTCTTGGGAAAGTGGTAGATTTGGACACTATACATTTTTTACACTATTTGCTGTATGGCATGGATTTATAATTCATTACACATTATAACTTTTTTTGGTATCCCTGATTCATGTATACGTATACTGTATGGGGCACTTGTGTTTATCTGTGGATTTTACCACATTATTATAACACCTGACATCTGCACTTAATGCAGTACTCCAATTCGCAAATATATGTTATTTAGTAGGTTATACAGCAAAAAAAAAAAAAAAAAAAATGCTCATAAATTCCTTTCACATGGTAAATGGAATTTACAACAGTGAGAATTGACTGCTCACAAAGCGAATGCTATGACCACTACACTATTGCTACAACTGAATCTATCTTGCTATTTACCTTCTTGTGCTATTTAAGCTAGAGTATGCATAGCTAAGCAATGGGCAAACCCATGCAACTATGGTTAAACTGAATCTGATAAAAAAAAAATTAGTGTTATTTTCTCTAGGAAGGGACAGGTTTCACTTATTGCTGTGGATTTCTGTATGCATCTGCAAATTTGATAGATATCCTAGCGTATTTCAGTTGCTATCAGCTTAGGGTTTTCCTGGGAAGTGAGGCTTTGACGTTTGCAATGACTGTGGGTGTACTTCCTCCTGCAACATGTCATGTTTGTACACTAACAGTCTCACTTTGGGCATTTGAAGAGGTGGTAACCCCCCCGTACCTCTCCACCTCTTCATGCAAGCTATTTAGACAAAGCTTGGAAAAATGAGGTACAACTAGGGGCATATTTTAAATATTGCTCTTATAAACTTAAGAAAGTTGCTAGAGTAACTGGATTTGTTTTAATATAACTTTTCTGAAGGATTTGGAATCTGAAACTCAAATGTATGCCATTATTTACTGAGTTCAATCCTGAGATCATCCCAGTGATTTGTCAGGAAAAATGAGGTACAGGACAAAAGTATGAGCGAAAAATATGGACATTCTGTGAAGATCTGTACAATTCAGAGGTATGCAACCCCCTATGAGCATTCTCGCTCATTGTAATTACTGAACGGCAATTCTTGAGTGCAGGGGCATGTATATTGTGAGAGCCCTGCTCTCAGGCACACCCCCTGCACTCATCCAAGCTCCATGTCCATTTAAGTGCAGAGGCAGTGCACCTTCATAACTATGCATGGCGCTGCCGTGCTGCTCTTAAACAGTCATTTTCGTGCAGGAATAAGCTATTCCTGCATGGAACCTTACTGAATCCCAGAGATAATGATGACATTAATGTGATACTATAGATGTTAGTATAAGCTTTACCTGCTGCTAGCATTAACCAGTACGGTAAATGTACTTAGCATATGTCGTAAATAAAATTAGTATATATAGTCTGAATTTAAAATGTTCCTGTGTGTGACATTAATTTAAAAATCACTTGCACGCTGCGTGCAGTTTTGCAGTTCCTCTCTACAATGAAATGCTGGACTTAATGTTGATACTTCTGCTAACCTGCGAACTAATTCCTGGATTTTATTTATTTATTTATTTTTAGGATATCAGAGCTGGGCACAATATGAGCAGCTGTCAGAAATGGGAAACTGTCCTAAATGAGCACTAGCAAAACTAGTTGTTTGGTCAACATCCCATCAGTTAGGCCTAGTGAGACCTTTGACATGTCACTGTAAGACAGCTTCCTAATACTACGGGAATCTCTAGGGATAGTCAGCAGTTCCTTTACTGCTGGAACTACCTGTCCCATGGGACTTCTCTGCTGTAGCAGCAACTGTAGTAACAGCCTGTAATCTTCTTTTTCTAGTGATAAACTTAATTTTACAGCCATATGGGATAGCAGTTTTTTCTTAGGCTTTTGCAGACGTCTACAGCTTTTCACACTAGCTGGGTCAGTCATGTTCATATGCACGGTTTTCTGATAATGTATTTCTGTATCCCTGTATATCTTTGTAACATGTATGCTAGACATACATTGTCATGTTTAAAGTCATAACTCTCAACCTCCAGACATTGAAAATAGGTGCAAGAGCCCTTTAAAAGTAGAGACATCTAGCTAAAAAATATGCACATCTAATTAGTATAAAATTGGAATACCAAATATCCCATAATTCTTATTGCTTCTACTAGGAATGTGGACTACTACTCAGATGCATGTGTGAAAAAATAGAGAGTGACAAAATAATGGGAAAATATAAGTTCATTATCAAAGAGACAGTGTCAGATCTGAAGACTTTAATGAACTTTATTGCAAAATTCTATGGTATAAGGTCATTTATTTTTGCTTCTGAAAAATGAAGATGTAAGGTGTGCATCTTCTTTCTTTATTGGTGCCACTAGCATGTTGGTTGATTTCTACATACTAGACAGCTTCATGAGGTGGGATTCAGAAAATTGTGGGTCAGCGTAAATCAAGCCAGAAAATAGGGGCAACATGATATCGCATAGATGTTCTTTATGTTTATAAGGTCATAGGTGGCTACTAGACTATTGACCCAGACTGATTTGTAAGCCTAGCCAAGCTTACTCCAAATTTACCCAGATAGTGGAAGGCATTTTTCTGTTGTGATACAGGCTTGTACACATCCGTTACGGACATAGGTGTCAAACCAGGGCTAAATTTGTGATTTCCCACCCACTGGTCCAAGTTACATTGGAATAGTGTTAGGGATGAGCTTTACTTCCCACGAATTGGAAGCCCATTCCTGAGAAGGGGTAATCTCTGAGGCACGTACTTTACGTGTATTGACTTCATGTGTCTTCATGTTTCTACAACTTTTCTCCTTTGAACTCTGCTGAAAATATTGACTTCACAGTCTGGCATTCCCAGGAAAGAAGATAATAACTAAATTAAAAAAAGGATTGCATCTGGCCATTTCTTGCAGTGGTTTAAGATTATATGCTGCTAGAGCAAAAGCTTGCAGTAATCCTGGTTTTGCTTAAAATACATTGCATTTGCCTAATGCATGACATAAAGCAAGTCACTTAATTATAGACTGTACCTGGGTCACCCACTGAAAAGAGACTATGTGTCTGGTGCTTATCCAATTAACAAATATCTGAAACTTCACAGCTTTCAGCAGCACAGCTTGGAAGCTCCTATTTGCAATAATACATTATATTTATTTTCTTTTGCTTTGTGGTTATTAAGCATGATTTAAAGTATGTTCCTTTCTGTGCATTGCTAGCTTTAATTAATTTGTACTGCGGACCGCTATTTTAATACCTATGAACTGCAATGGGCATTTGATGTCACTTTGCTTTTCTACAGTCATAAGAAATACTTTCCATGTTATTATGTTTACTTTACTGTACACTGTTGCATTCTTACGACAAATGTAGAGTATACTCTGCACATCTTTCTGGTATTATGTGATGCTGTGAAACAGCCATGTGAGTACATGCAATGTGATACCTTCTGTATTGCTGCAGTACTTTGTACTGCCAGAACAAACACTATATATACAGAGACTGCAGTCATGGTAAAGTAGAACACTGTAAAATATTTAACTACATGTCTAGAGGCACTTTTTTTTTCATTACATTTATCCTTTGCTACCTGTCAGCCATCATCACCCCCCACACACACGCAGCTAGTTGGTCCATTCATTCCCCGATGTGGGGAGAGCTAATTATGAGAGACTGTTATCCAGGCAGCCATAGGGGTTTCTTAGTTTAGCTGTAAACCCTCCCATGACAGCCAATGTGCATACTCACAGATTTGAGGGCCTGTAAAACCTTCTCATGTGGGTCCATACATTCTAGTGCATGAAGGCTGCAATGAGCACATGGCTTTGCAAAACCACTGCATGTTCTCAAACCTATACACTGCAAGTTATTTACTTCTGTCTCCAGTAGATGCCAGCCTCCCCCCCCAGATGGGTAAGCTGGCATCAATGGCTCAATCTCATCTTCCCCTGCCTAGTTCCTAGTCGATCTTTGGTCATCTGGTCAGTAATGAGAACTTCATTCCTCTATGTCACAAGCTGTGTTAGAACTACAGAAACACTGATGATAACACTGACATAATACTGTAACAGCCTGCCTTAGAGTTACACACCCCTTGAGTAATGGCTTTGCTTACAACTATCTGATGTTTTCTTTTTTGCTACTAATGTGTTAGCTTACCTTGGAATTGCACATCAGTTGTTGTGATGTATGTGTATGGTATTACACTTCCCTGTATATAATTTACCCACCTGTCTAGAGTTCATGTGACACTTTTTGTACTATTATATATTCTTTTCTGGCAACCACACATCAACTACATGCAGTGATTACAGCTATGAGACTGTGTATGACAATATATCAATGTATCATTTAGTCATGTGCCCAGATGATGTATTTTGATCTGTTGTATCTGTCTTGTCATTATATGTAGTGACTACAGTTATGAGATGACCTAAACCAGTATATCACTGTATCATTTAGTCATGTGCAGAGATGATGTATTTTGAACTGTTGTATCTGTTTGTCTTGTCATTACATGTAATGGTTACAGCTATGAGACTGTGTATAACAGTATGTTAATGCATCATTTAGTCATGTGCCCAGATGGTGTATTTTGATCTGTTGCATCTGTCGTTGTCATTCTGCCTCCCCTATTTGTAATGGCAGTAGATATAGTAATGTGTGCCATTGTCTATCAGTTAGCCGCATGCCTGGGGGCTGTATACTGCTTGTAAACGTAATAAGATGGTTCTCAATCTCTCAGCACCAGAAAAGAAAGATAATCAAGGTCAAAGGCTCCAAATCAGTGTCTCTTTTTAAATATTACCACCACTGGTTTAGAATGCCTAGCAAATAAAAGAATACACATGAACATACATGTTCTGGAGTAAAAGAAGCCAGTAACTGTAATGGATGTCATTATTTGTGGACTGCAATCCACCACCTTTTCTCAAAATGCCACCAGTTGTAGGAGGAGCAGAACAAATATTTTGGGCTAAAATCAAGAACATCTCTGAAAATAAGGAACACTTGAGAGGCATCATAATTTTCTGCCAACAGACATTGACTGTATGTGAATAACGCAGCTGTGGAAGCATAGTCCAGTATTAATCAGTTGGTCATGAGCTCACATGGGTTTTCATACCTTTTTTTACTTAAGCTTCAGAAATCTACTTTCCAAAGTCCCAAATCATTCCATCTTCAACCCCTTTTCACATTTTGCACATGGGGTCATGATGTCACTACAGCAGTGATAATCATCTCGAGCTAAGGTTTACACCACCAGGTGGCTAGCCCTGCTGCGGTAGTTCATTCATACAACCCATTTGCACCTATGGCCAATTTAGAGTGTCCAATCCACTTACTACATGTCTTTGGAATGTGGGAGGAAACCTGAGCACCCAGAGAAAACCCACGTGACTGCAGGAAGGACGTGCAGACTCCACACAGAAGGCACCCTAGCCGAGAATCAGACTGGAGAACCTCTTGCTGTAAGGCAACAACACTAACCGCTGCACCACCACTGCCACCCCTTTGGAAATTTCACAGCCCTCTCACAGCTAGGAAGACAATAATACTAGTTCTACTCTTCTGATTACTGGAAATCATTGTGAATTCCCTAGAGTAATTGCCTCAGAATTTGTAAAGGAATTCATCCATATCTCTCACAGACATTATTCACATGATACCTCCTTCCTAACTAATCCACCTTCAGTGGAAACAGTAATATCATTTCTTATCAGTCTCTTTTTACCATTATTTTATTTTAAAATAATTGCCTTCAAATGTGTTGAACTTGATTGAGAAACTGCCAGATGCCTTTTCCGTAAGCACTAAAAGCATTCATCCTAACATCAACAAAATAAGTAGTCATGTCATTGTTAAACCTTTGTTTTATATTTGTATTTCCTCAGTTTCACATGATATTATTACTGACCACTGGAAAATAGTTGAATTGTTCAGTAGTAAAACGCAATGATCATCAAGACATAACCTACCTCACCAATCTCCATTCCTCTCCAGTCTCCAGTTTTCCCCTTTTACAATTTATCCAAACATTTGTATAAAAGAAAAAATCACCCAGACAGCCATGATTTGTTTTTCACTAAACAGCATGGTTTCAAGCCTCATTTCCTGCATACTTCACAGCATTACATATTCTAACTTATTTATATGCACTTAAAACAGGAAACTAACAGCTGCTTTATTTTTCAGTCTCATTAAGGTTTAACTGTCTATCCACTTTTCATCTTTTCATTTTATATCACATATTTCTAAAATTTTCTATCAAATTGGTCTTTCTGGACTAAAGTAAATTAAGTGTTCTTTCTACATGTTATCTTCACAATGATACCCCAATGTTCAGTTTAGGGGTCAGTTTATTTCTCCCTTTTTTCTAACTTCCTTTTTTGCTTGCTCAAGCTAAATCCAGTAATTGATAGTAAATGCATAGTTCTATAGATCTTCTTTGCTCAAAAAAGATATTATGTGCAAACACCTTACTCATGATTTATCCCAAAGTGAATAATGGCTCCAAAGCAACCTACAGTGTGTACATGTTTCAAACAAGTTAATGCTATTTGAGACTGGACAAAGACTCAGTAAAGTTACCAAGACATGGCAAATTGACAATCTTGATAGCATTTACATTGAAATAGTTTTTAAGTTAAAATAGCTGGTCACCTAAACATTTCCCATTATACTAATTTTTACAGACAAATCAAGATAAACAAAGAAATGTTTCATATAACATTGGAAAGGAGCCATAGCCTGAAGCCAGAGATGTCCTTGAAAGCAGCATTCATCAATAACTTTACAACTATGGACTATACAACACAATCTTCTGTTCGATACAGTGCTTTTGCTACAAAGGCTCTTCCAAAAATACAGCCATCCTGTTAGTAACTGACTACATTAAGAAAGAGGTCAGTACTGACCAAACTGACTACAGCACTCTTCCTAAATCTACCCAAATTCTGTGATACCATAAGCCACATATGCCTTTTCAAGAATATCCATGCACAAGGTGTAAAAAGGACATGCCCTAAATGCTCTAATACAATTTTAATTTAACTTATTTATAGTGCATGGGGCATAATGATTATATTCTGATATCACAAAAATGACAAACCAGTTAAGGGCTTCTATTCTTCAAGACCCAAACTTAACAATTGTTAAGCACCCCTGCTTAACATGTTAAGATGAGGTACTGAGCTAGGCAGTTAAACCTGATAGTTCTGTTCAGCAAATGACAGCAGCAGAATTAAAAATGGGTTTGTTTCTGTCTGCTGTCTGTGCCAGTAATCTGTTCTTGACTTTCTGAAACATGTGAGAATGTGTTACACTGTCTTTCTGACAGTGCTTGCTAAGTGCTTTACAGATTTGAAATCTGGCAGAACACTTAGCTCTTTTTTTAGCTGTAGTACATGGCAACATGGATATCAAGATTCACGTCTTGAACTTTCTTCTCGAGGAGAATTTCTTGCAATTCATGTCTGAAACACATAATAAGCAGGTTATGATTGGTAACCTGATCAAAATCCTTTGTGTTCACCAGGTGAATAAACTGGTGTTTCTCAAAACCTTTTCAACCATGACCCAGACCACAAGGGCAAAGGCAAATGTAACATATATATGGACAATGTATTATGACCAATTATCCAGCATGTTTTTTTAAAGGGGGAAGCGGAAGGAAGGTAGAGTACCAGGAGGCTATGCAGACCCAAGGGAAGATACAAAACTCCATGTTGACAGTGACGAATGATCATAACTGAATCTCAGAGCTGTGAAGTAGAGATCTAACTACTAAGCCGCCACACTATTGATAATGTTCTGAGATATACAGAGATAAAATATAGAGCTAATGGGGTATGTATGTGCATCACAGTTCAAGCAGTCAGATGGAGCAGGGCATTACTGCTTCTGCGGTTTCTATATCCATTTTGTGTCCAGACCCATTATCCCTCTTCCTATCTCTCTTTCTTGCAGCAAAGCAAAACAATGGGATAACTAGGTTTGCTAATCAGTATACTTTGGATACTTCATTATTTCCTCTAACATCTATACACTTACTTAAACGTCAGCTTCATATGTGGTGACTTCTGGTTGACACAGAGCACACATCATTAGCTTTAGCCTTGTCCTTCATGTTTTTTTTTTCATTGACAGTTGTGCATTACTGATAATTCTAAATGCATTTGCTAGTTTTGGGGGTTTACAAATGTAGGCAAATACCTTCAATTTTCACAGTGCCCCCATCCCACCTTCCCCATCTTCCCTTATTTAAATAGGGCAATCTAGTCATGTGATTCACTTCTATGAATTAACCCTTTCAAATGCAGTCACTACCACAAACACATATATACTTTCCTTTCAAAAAATTGAAATTATTTATACCTTGTGTTCCAACTTTCATCATTTTTGACTGTACATGACTATATAATAAACCCCTTGATAGGAAATATTTTAAAATGACAAAGATAGAAAATCAAGCTCTATTTAATTTAAGAAAGAACAATAGTGAAAGATTGGGTGCCGGCTGGCAACTCGACACCGTAAAAACTCCACTGCAATCATGAGCAGACAAGTGATCTGCTGTATCTGCTTTATCCAGGAAAAGCCGAAAGAAGAAGAAGAAGATGTTAATGTTGTTGAATTCTCAAAATAATTATGAAAAGTTGGAGTTGCAAGATCTTAAACATGCCTCAAGGTTAATTGCTTCCTACAATGAAGAATGGTTAATAGAAGGTTATATTGACAGTATAGACCAGAATAAATAAGAAATAGCATCTCTTATACTTATATTTCTAAAGTTTAAAGTGTAGCGAATTGTCTACTTTGTTAAAATTGTTTTATTAATTAGATAATAATAGTAGACTGACACAACTTGTGCAAAAGCATGTAAAAATGAATGTAATGTTGTAATTAATTAAAAATCTAATAAATTATAAAGGATTATTTTGATTTGATACAAAAGGTGAAACATGTCAAAGTGAAAACTGAGGATTTATTAGTCACATTAGATGTTAAATCTATAGATTCTGTAACATCAAAATACGGGTGTGATATATAAAATTATACAAATCAGTCTAAATTTTGGCAACATGTTACACCTTGCAAATGTTAGATATTCCTTGGGATTCTTGGAGCTCTCGGCAGCCTGCATGGCGCAAGAGCTGCTGCGCTGCACATGCATGATCAGGAAAGAGATCAGGAAAGAGCTCCCAGGATGTGCACGAAGCGTTCCCAGAAATATTCTCAGACCTAGCCTCTGCATGTCCATTTATAAAATTTTTCCAAAATTCAGAATAAATGAGGTGAATTAGGTGACCAGGATAATGAGGAATCCTGGGCAGGCAAGGTAGCGCAGGAAATTATTCGCCACCAACCTTATGTACATTGCAATTAATTCAAAAATGGAGGCATGACAGCTCCAAAGAAAGCTGCCCAAAATTATTGTGGTAATAAATGGACAAAATAAATGGCTATATAATTGGCTATTAGTTAAAACATTTACAATAAAACAACTTTTATTTTTTTTGGCCGATTTTGGCCATTTAAGCATAGGGCAGCGGTGCGCAAACAGAATCGCCTGAAAATAATGAAAAAAGTTGGAAATAAGCTTTTAAACCAAAATCAGCATTTTGCCATGATAGTCAATGGCATGCATGAGACAACAATACCATGGAATAGTGGTTGCTAAGGGGGAAGGCTCAGGGTGAGTGTGGTAACTATGAATTAGCATTCTGTTTTATGCAAATGAGGGGATTTATACTGAATCACAGATTTCCCCTCAATGTTAGCTTGCACCCAACCGTGTAGGTGCAGCAACACCATGGTATAAGCATAAGAGGTAGATGACCTCATAAGGGGGAGTGTCATGCATGCTGTCAGCTTATTGGAGCTCTGCAGCCCATGTTTGACCTTAGCTAAGCACAGCTAAGGAAGGGGGATGTGTCTGAGGCTGCCTAGCAGTATTTACATTGCCTAAACAGGTGTGCACACTGTGCACTGGGTTTTAAACAAACAAACAAACAAACCCACAGGAAATAGCAGCTCTCCTCACATCTGAGCACTGGGTATGTGCCGCATGCCTCTGGGCTTAAACGGGAAGGCAATGGGAAGGGAAAACAGCAGTAGGAAGGCAATCAAGGAGAACTAGCAAAGCTGGCAGGTGAAATGTATCAGAATCAGCCATTTACACAGGCAGCGGCCCACCCCAGCACACTACTATAAACTATGCAAATGCCTTTCACACTGGTTTTTCCCACAAACTCTACACCACCAGTGTACACAGACGAGGAAATTTTACCTGACAAAACTAACAAAATGATAGGGGCTGCTGTCGCTCTCATATATCAATATGTGGAAGAGGCTGAGGGTGGTGACGATGCGAATGCTGACGACCAACCCACAGTGAGGAGAAGGAAAAGAGTGTACAGACCCAGGCTAACTTACCAGGGGCTACATGAGCTGGAGACAGTGGAGTGCTATAGGGTAGACAGCAACATCCTACAGTAAATTGTTGAGCTGTACCTGCCACGCCTCACACACTGAACCAACAGAGGGGAACCCATCCCAGTGGATACCAAGGTATGTGTAGGCCTAAGAATACTAGCCACAGGTACCTTCCAAAGGTCAACTGGGATATCATGGGGATCTCACAGGCATCAGCATCCAGGGTACTACACCAGCTCCTGGATGCCATGTCACCACATGCCAGTGAGCATATATATTTCCTCAACACCCGTGAGGCATTGACCAGCAATATGCGTCTCTTCCACCAAACAGCAAAATACCCCGAGGTAGTGGGTGCTATAGACTGCATGTATATACACATCAAAGCACCATCTGGTGAGAAGGGTAGGGTCTACATAAACCACAAGGGCTTCCCTTCCATCAACTGCCAGGTCATGTGTGATGCCCAGGGCATTATCATGAATGTTTGTGCTGGCAGCCCTGGAAGCTATCACGACTCACACATCTGGCATATGACACAGCTGTACCAGAGACTTGCCAGTGGGGACATCCCATATGGCCAACTACTGGGAGATGCTGGTCACGCACTGGAGCTGTGGCTGATGACACCCATCAGAAATGCACACACACCCAAACAAGAAGTCCATAATGAGGCACATGCACAAACCAGAATCATAACAGAGCATGTGTTTGGGATGCTCAAGTTACGATTCTAGTGCTTGGACATATCCAGTGGAGCCTTGCAGTACTCTCCAGCTACATGTACACAAATTTTCATTGTATGTGCCATGTCACACAATATGATCATGTGGAAACAGCTGCAGCAGAAACAGCATGGGGCAGGGCCACACAGTCCCCCAACATTGCCAAGGTCAGCACAGACACAGAGTGACTCAGAGGAGAAAAAACCTGAGCCTGCCCATGTAGGCAGAAGGAGGTGTGCCCAGTATGCCCAGGCTTTGGCAAAGAGGCAGCGCACAGCACATACACTGACATGGTAGGAACCCAGGGAATGACACCTCTCTCTGACTTGCACATACAGTAAAAGGGATGCCAAACATGACACTACCTGTGAGTTACCATGTATAGGGAATGTACTATGTGCATCCAACATAGTCAGCCCTCCAGCACCATCCTCAATACTGGCACAGCTACAAGGTAAGTCACTCTTCCTATCAATTGCTGAATGGAGTTGTATGTTCTGCTGGTTGTATCTATTGTATGGATGTGAGCATGCAAGGGAATCGGGTGGCTGAATGGGATGGCAGCAGATAGTTGACACCTATATGGGCAGCATGAAATCCATAACGAATACTGGTGTCAACAAAGTAGGCAGTACTAGAGAAGGTGACAAATCCCACTGCAGTACATGTGGTAGCCCAAGTGTGTGTCCACAGGACACACACATGCATGTCAGTGAGGCTCATATACCCAACAACAGACACAGCCAGCAGGACAGGTGCAGATGACCATAAAGAAAGGCTGTGCTAAGGCCTTCAGTTGATGGCAATGGAGAACAGCCCCCCTCCAGACCTACACAGACAGACTACAACAGGTCAGGCAGTTGTATGTTAGTTCCGAAGGGTAAGAAGTCTGAAACTGAAATGTAGGTCAATAAAACCTAAGATCTGTACTCTACTGATATGCCTCTAGTCTGCATGATAGGTCAGAATACAAAACAAAATGGAAGCCAACAAAGTACCTGAAATGCCAGTACAGTCATAGCAAATGTTCCTATGTAGAAATGCAGTAACATGCATGTGTGGGTTTAATAACAGTGGAGCAGAGATTACCTGTGCTGGCCCAATTTACAGGATAGATTGTTTCATGTGTACAATATGCAGGAGTCTGTGTGTTAGGTTGTTGTGTGTTGCATATTGTGTGGAAGTGGTCAGCATGTAGGCATGGAGGGTTGTGTCTTGGTGGCCTATGGGCAGTACTATCAATGACAGGGCCATGTTCTGATAACTGCAGTGCCAACCACAATGCTTCCCAGCAAGACCCAATTCAGCAGTCATCCATACTCACTGTTCAGATGTTAATATATGTCACCATCTGAAAGATGGACATACCATGAATGTGGGCCCAAACATACACACAGTACACAGGTGGAAGTACCCTAGACAGAGTACATAAAATGTAACTGTCAACTGCTCACACCTTTGGAATTGTACATACAGGTTAGCAGCACATTAGTTGTCTAAGTAGTATGGAATACTGATGTAGTCTGGCCAGTCACTGGCAGACCACAAAAGGCAATGTTATGAAGTAATGAGAGAATGCCTATGTCCCCGCAAAAGGCAGCACAAGGGGAATGCCTCAGGTAAATCTGTGAGTCAACAACTTACAAACTGAATAAGAAATGACAGAGCAATAGCAATCCAGTGGTATACCAAATGCAATAAGTGAAATAAATCCAATAATATGCCAATGCAGTTGAAATAAATCCAAGTGAATGAGGAATCCAAGTTTATTGAATAGTAGGTAAGTGCTTTCGGCTGTGACACCAGCCTTCTTCAGACAACCATTACAATAAACAAAACTTCTTATATAGTAATCTGTGTTCACTGATTACAATCAATTATCCAATTAATTACTCAATAATTAACAGTTGCATTGAATATAAAATAATAATGTTAATTAGTTATAAGTGTACATGTTTAATTGTGTATTTAAAATATATCTTTACATATGTCATAATAAATAATGCCTATATAAAACCATATTAAAATGTTATTATAAAACAAATTCTGTACATAATTTCCATAGAATAATACTCTATCTATTATAGACCTTGAGTTTTAAAATGCTTGCAACAGAAATTGAGTCATTTAGACCCGGAAATTGTGTGGCATTTAAAAGAACCTGCCACCAATATTCTTTGGATTCTAAAATCACTTTCCATGGAC
>NC_056751.1:49772725-49777725 GCF_019279795.1 Protopterus annectens | reverse complement strand
ATATTTGTAGGATACAGCATTCTGAGTCCACATTCTCCAAATACAATACACCTTGCCATACCTTATAAGGGATAGTGATGTTGCTGACATTAGGAGAGCCATGACAAACCCTCACCCTACTATCCCTGTGGTATGTGCAATAAATGCATACCCCTGTAGTAGCACTGATGAGATAGACAAGGAGTTGCATTGCAGTCCTGGTCAATGTGTGACTTTGGGTATGTCAGAGCATTATCATGGGTTTCAGTGAGTAAAATGTTCAATGTGGGGTGTGGGTGCTGGGTATACTGTCTTTACACCATGGTACCCCCAGTACATGTCCCAAGGTCCACTGTATGAGGACCACTGTCACCATCAGCCATACAGGTAACTGATTGCACTATCCAGCCCAATGATGCATGTGCTGTGTGCAAATTATCTGTAACAGAATGGACTCACTGACAAGGTAGTTAGCACTGATAAACCCAGGTCTCTCAGATATGTCTGAGACTGTTATGTGTTTGTCAGTGTGTATATAACAGTATGCCATACTATGTATTGTTCATTAACACCCAGTACATCCCCCATTACCGTACTGTACAAGGCCTGGTGATGTTCTTCACTTAACAAAAAAACTTGGGACACACCTCATCCTAAAAGCTGTGTGGTGTGTGCAGTTAAGGCCAAACACATTAGTAGCAATATGTACCTAGGTAGGGGTTCTTCTCTCAGTGTTGCCAAGTAAGTGTGTGTTTATGTGAAGGGATCTACTTCAGTTTGCAGAAAATACTTGTCCCAGGAGGTCATCTGTACAAGAACTGTCTGGCAAACGTTAACATTTCAAAGGAATCATCTTGTGGAAATTCATTCATCAAAACTAGTAGATGTGTACATGCCCTCTTCCCCACTGTACAGCTGTACAGTGATACTGGAGTTGGTATATATAGATGGGTGTGGATGTTGTGGGCACTGTCACCCTCACTGGGATTATTGTTGTGTGTATCCCCCCCTGCTTAGTCTGCTGTAATACTGTACAGTTTATGTTAACAGGTTAAGTAGTTGTCAATCACACTATGTGTGGTTCTATGCCACCCCACACCCTCCAAAGTGGAGGCCTGTACCACCCAGATCAGTACACCTATGTTTACCAACTCCAGGATTGCATTACATTGGGGACGAGGACATATACCCTGCCAGTACCATTGTCAATGGCATTAAACTAGCAGACAGATTATTTACTGATGTGATGTTTTGCCTATTTTATCTTGGTGGAATTACATAGGATAAAATGGGTTCACTGCAAAATTAAGTACATCCAGGTGTACAATATTTTCTGTGTATTGCATCAACATCAAAGCCTCTGTGTGTGTATGTTATTTACAAATATGTGGTGTGTGCCACCCAGTGCACTTACCATTGTTCACTGTAGAAGGGCTGCTGACATCAGCCACCATGCACTCACCTGTGTACACCCCTCAGACCTATCAGCCATGTGGCACATGCAGTGACTGTTATATAGACCTGTTATTTGTGTTCAACTGTACCCAGGATATGACACAGTCAATGTGTCAGCACAATGCCATACCCTTGTAGGAAACAACAGCAGACCAACATCCTGCTGACACACAGACACCTACAACACAAACTGAATACATGATGGTGACTACAATCAGTCAGTGTTAATAAGAGCTATAATGCATCATGGCTTAACAACTACACATCCTGATATGTAAGCATTAAACTTTCCAGCTGAAAACATGTTACACAGCATTACATTGCTAAACCTTATTACAATCATCCTGTGCATCAGAACCATATTAGACTGTCCCTGCATCAATGGTATGGAAGACAGGGATGTGGCACAGGTATCATCATATGTACAGGGTGTGTTCTGGGTTTGCCAGAGACCTAGGCTGAGCTGTTTGCTTTATATCATGTGTGTGTGTTAGGGGGGTTTGATTGGGCTGTGCACATGTGGTGTGTGTAGATATGGAGGTGCCCTAGCTGTGTTGGTGATGTGTGTAGGTATATGCATGCACACAGTTCTGCCATGTGGCTGCGCTATACAGGGGTTTGTTGGACAGCTGCAGACTGTACATGGCAGGGTGTGCAGTTCACCATGTCCATCCACAGACACGAGAACTGTGCCTGCCAGGGGTTCCATGGGCACTACCAGGTACAAGCCCAGATATGGTACTCTCCCCTGATTATGACAAATGTCTGGTGGATCCGGGTCCCTATTGGGACTGGCCAGGACCATGTGTATGTGGCCTGCTGTGTTGTGATGTGAACAACACCCCTCCCTGCAGTGCTGCTGCTGGTACTGCCACTACGGGAGTGGCTGTGACTTGTTGCACATCCACTTAGACCTCCACCTGTTGGTGTTGCTGACCTACGGCCACGTGGCTGTCGCCCTACTCCCACCATATGCTCTAACACAGACATTGCATGGTCAAGGATTCCTACAATCTCACCCAACTGTCTATCCAGGACTTCTGTAAAATAATGGTGGGCATCTGCAAGATCACGGATGTTGTCAAGTACAGCAGAATGAGTAGCCCTCTGGAGCCTCAGACTCTGTCTGGTATAATGTTCCATACGTGCCTTTGCCTCCATGATGACCCAAAACATGCATCTGATGACACCTGCTGTGGCACTTCTTCCCAGGGGCATGATGGCCAGCAGCCCTACTACGAGTACCCCTGTACATCTACCTGTGTGGTACCTCGCTGGTCATCCGGCTATGGCTGCTGTGTACAGACACACTTGCCATAGTCACCACACTGTCCTGTCCCATGCCACTATCTGTCAACTGTCCCTCATCTATGGCCATTGGTGGTGGGGTATGTATAGCCATTGTGACTGTGTGTGGGGATGGGGTGGATGAAAGTGGGATGTCATCCGATGGCACAGCTTCAGCCCCTGACAACCCTGCCTATGCCTCATCATACCTATCATCATTGTTTATCAGAGTCTGTATGGACACTAACATCTGTTTGCCTGCAGGAGGGACCCTGACCCACCTTGCCACCTGTGAGGGGAAAACAAAAAATGTAATTTAAGACCTGTATGTCATTGCTTACCTCTACACACACACACACACACACACACACACACACACACACACACACACACACACACACACACACACGCACACACGCACACACACTTACAGGTGTGGTGGCACAAAAATATTACACAGTCCTCTTATTACCCATCAGTCAACATGCATGACATATGGTACTCAACAGCATGCACTGCAGCTATACTCAATCCTTGTTACCAACATTATACATCTCTGTGATGCATGAGTTGTGTTAGTAGGTGATGCCCTTTCCCCTGGAACACACTGCACCCATGTACACAGTATTGCTGTGCACCTGTTCAGCACCCTGGCATGTACTGTGCACCATACCTCATGAGTGTATACACCATTGCTGAATGTGTATATGTGTGTCAGTTATCTTTGTTCTGTTGCTCACAGCCCCTATGTGTTTGTCTGACACATACATGGGATGATATGAGGACAGATGTCAATAGTGAAAGCCTGACCTCTGATTTGCAGATCTCATCATCAGCAGTGCATGAATGAGCAATACAATCCAATTACACTGACCACCTTCAAAGCTTACTGTGGCTAGGAAGAATGTGCACACCCTTATTGACATGCCAGCTTCTTCCCTGATATGCAGTGGGTCCACAATACTGCATATGTTAACATTACACTCACCTGATATGTGACATATGACCTGTGCAATCAAATGCAGTATCAAACAAATGTGTTAGTTGTGCAGATACTGATTGAGATGCATACAATATATGGGTTACATAAATGTGCACACCCTTAACATGATTTTTTTTGCAGAACCTGTTAAGTGAACTACAGCAGTCACTACTCCTGGAAGGGGTATACTAGCAAGGCCCATCTTCACTTGCCATTATTTTGTCATGCCAGCCTACAAATATCCCCCAACTCTGCCAGATTACAAGGTCAGCTCATGTGCACAGCCCTTGGAGGTCACACAGTACCTTCACTATTGTTGTGGAGTCGGGGTTATGTCTGGCACAATTCATTACCTTGACTGTGTTCAGATACAGCAATTCTTAGCAAGCTTTGGATGTATGCTTCAGTTCACTGTTGTGTTTCAGTATGACACCCCTCTTCATCCTCAGCCTTTATACAGATGCTTGACAACTATGGGCCACACATCAGTGTCATTTTGCAGAGTTCCAAATTCAGAACACCATATCTACCCGCCTAGTTCCTGCTAATGAATAGCAAACCTAAAGGTGTACACTGGCACCAGCAAGGTACAGATGGGAATGGTGGGCCTGAGGTGGAGTGAGGTGTTGCTTGTGCACCACATGTATCTTTATTAATACTGTCTGTAGGTTTCAGCCTTGGTCTCGGTACACCATTACCCATTGCAACATATGCCTTTGGGAGACTTGATGTTATGCATATGCTACCTGTAGAGAGCCCTGGATGATGTTTCCTGTGGAACAACTCTTCGATCTGATTACCCTAACCCATAGGCCACACTTATGCAGAGACCAGGAGATTGTCAACACAGGTACTGCACAGGCAGTACTTGCAGTACTTGCTAGACATTCCTGCAAGTCCCTCAGTGTTGCTGCATGTTTCTTGGTAGCCTCCATGACCAGTTTGCAACATGTGTTGTCATCTGTCTTGGATGGGCATCTGTTTAGTTTCTACATTAATGTTGTCCCATACTTCATAGTCACATACATGACTGTCTGCACTGTTTGCCATGGTATATGCAATGATGAGGTAAGGCTACATCCACTCCTGAGTGCTACCTTTTGGATATGGGATCCTTTCCATGGTTTGTAAGATGTGTGCAAGCCACGACTGCCTCTTTTGCAGGTGAGTGGGCAAATGTCATGGACATACTTCTTGGACAGCAGACCATTACTTGGTGTGACATTGAGGCCTTGTACTTGATGGAAGGTGCATACTCAAGAAGAGTGAATGCTGTCAGTAGCTCAAAAGCTGCTTC